>NC_030418.2:31022921-31240421 GCF_001660625.3 Ictalurus punctatus | reverse complement strand
TTTATCACTGTAGTTAAAGAATGATTGAAGTATTGCTGTGATTATCTGGTGGGAAAAAAGAATACATTCGAATCCCAACAATGCCACAGCCATCTCACAGTGGCAGAGATGGCAGACTCTGTCTCCGCTATCAATCAAAGCGACACAAGCCAACCGTGAGTGTCTGTGATGTATGCCATGTATGCGGAAAAAGGGCAGATAGCACTCTCCTCCAAGTGGGTTACACTGTCCTGTGATGCAGCATACGCACCTGTTAGAAAAGTTGCCATTGGTTGGCTTCACATGTCTCGGAAGAAGCACTTGTTAGACTTCACCCTAACCCCAGTTGGTGGATAGGGGAGAACTAGTGGGTAGGAACTGACAGGTGATCAAATTCGGGAGATAAGGGGGGAAGTAAGAAAAAAAATGAAGCAGGGACACATTACCTGAACAGGCAAATGCTTCTCTGGTAGCATTAGTGGCTACCGTATAATGTAAATAATCATGGCTGGAAGTGTCCGATATCCATATTTATGCCACCATGCTCCCACTTCAAGCAATCCTCCTTGACTGCACTTTCCTTAAAATGAAATGAAAAATGTGAGGATAGAAAAGACTAGATTTGTTTGTCAAAGAGGATAAAACGGATGTTGTCCATCCATTTTCTGTACCAGTTATCCTATGCAGGGTCATGGGGTCCTATCCCGGGGAACTCTGGGCACATCCTAGACAACAACCAATCCATTTCCCGGCACAATCACATCCACATTCACACACCACAGACAATTTAGAAATGCCTACTCTACAATGCATGTCTTTGGACTGAAACACTCCCCTGAAACACGGGGAGAACATGCAAACTCCATGCACACAGGGTGGAGGTAGAATTCGGACCCCCAACTCTGGGAGTGTGAGGCAAACGTACTAACCACTACGTCACTGTGCCCCTAATATATGTTGTATGAAATTAAATTTCTCTGTTTCACCTTCAGTATCTGCTATGTATTCTGTAGTGTAGTTGCATTTGTCATGGTGTACGACTAAATGCATGGACACAATGAACAGTACTTCAAAGCAAATAAAGATGTTCCCATTGCTTGGAATGAAGTCTAAGTATGAGCTTTGCTTGTGTTTGTAAATCTGGCTAATTGTCCTCTGAGAGTAGCATGCTATATTTCATCATTACACAACCCTCAAAAATATGAACTCCCTTTCTTGTCACAGGTCCTGAGCATCGCTGCCAAGGATCAGTGAAGCGGTGAACTTTAGACAATTTGTGTTAGTTTTTCCATTAATTTGTCGCCTCTCTCTAGATCTACAGGGACAGAGGCAAACAGCGTTACTAAGAACTGGAGGTATTTAGTGGAGTTTTTTTGATTGACCACTGTCGATTTGAATGTGCCGTGCTGAAAAAAACCCCGCTTGGTCAGACAAACTTCCAGCTTCTAAACCACAGTCTGGTCGGGTCAGAGTGGTAGACCATCTTTGCTAGGTGAAAAGTTATTTTCCAGCCTCCTTATTAATTGACTACATTTATCAGTACATGTATGAGATCTTTTAATTGCCTGACTGTGATGTTATTATTATTATTATTATTATTATTATTATTATTATTATTATTATTATTTTTAAATACCTTGTCCATCATGTAGCATTAGTAGCAGTAATTTAGAAACTATTTCCTGAAACAATTCAATTTATTTATTTATTTATTTATTGCTTTTAATAATGGCCACTCACAAAGAAGCTTTACAGAAATCAGCACAGCTGTTTATATAATAATGTTCAACAAAGGTCAGCGAAGTCATTATTATGTTTTCATTAACAAACCCAAATGTCAAACCCCAGTAGTTGGTTTAATCCCATTTTTATTGGCTAACAGCTGCTATGGTGATATTTCCATTTCCATTTGATAGCTACTAACCAGTTAGGTACACCCTGAGCTCAGGGATATCAAGGTGACAGCAGATAAAGGTTTATGAAGGAGAAAAACAAGGGTTTATTAGATAAAATGTCATTTTCTAATATTACTAGCTGTCACAAATTCCCCCTCTCAGACTGCGCTGTGTGTCACCTAGGTTCAGTGTTTTATGATTTTGTTTATTGTTTTGGTTCATGTCTTCATGTCTCCACCCCTGTCTTGTCATTGGTTTATCTTCCTATTGTGTATAATGGTTCTCGACCTGCTTTCTCTCTTGATTAATATTCTTTGTAGGCCCTGATGTTTCACTGTTTTAGTTTGAAGTCTTACCATGCATTTAGTCGTCAATATAGAGAAGACACACATGAGCCTGTTGCAAATATCAATACAGTTGTGCAGCTCGCACAGTCATCTTATTTAATACATTTCAACATCACTCCTGATATTAATTCCTGGTAGATGGTAGATGTTTTAGTGAAGTGTGTTATATATGATATATAGTGTACTATAGTATATCATGTAGTGTGTTCTAGAGCTGTTTGTGAATGTAAACATGTGTGCAAAGTTTCAAAAATCAAAGCGCACGACAAACAGGGTAATCGACTCCCAGAAGAAGGAATCGATTCTGAACAGCTGAAACGACTTCCAGACTTTACTTCCTGTACTAATGTACGTAGGTTTGTAACAAAAAGCCCCGACTCTGGTCTTCATCGGCTGCTCACGAACAGATGGTGATGATTCTCGTTACAGTAGTGGGCGTTTCCTTTTCGGCACACGCTGACAGCGGTAGACCAATCACAACAGATTGGGACATCTGACCAATCAGAGCAGAGTATGCTCTCTAAAAGGAGGAGTTTAGAATGAATCCTTTAGAACGGATCACTGAACGAGTCGTTTGTGACACTCTGGGAAAAAAGGTAACGCTGCAGTTTAAATGATGAGCACGTTAAAGTGTTTTTGGACCTTGGATGCATTTATATCAATTGTATGAGACCTCTAAAACAAAATTAGGCACATTTCAAAACCATAACAGGTGCGCTTTAATTGACTAGCCAATGAAAGGTAAAAAGACAAGGTAGGTTCACAGTTTACATTAGTTTAAAATTGTGTGTTTGTGTGTGTGTGTGTGTGTGTGTGTGTGTGTGTGTGTGTGTGTGTGTGTGTGTGTGTGTTCCAAAATTGGAGAAAACAAAATAGCTTCCAAAGAAAACACATACTGAAAGTCACCTGAAGGTATGCTAAATATGAACTTTATTGACGAGAAACAACTACACAATTTAGCCACACATTATTCCAGTTTAGTTATGGACTTTAGTTACTTTTTAATCTTTAGTATTAATTTTAAGGTAAAAAAAAAAAAAAATCTAAACATATACACAGACTTCAACAACAGTTCTGAATTTTGCAACTTTTTTGATTGTTGTAGGTTATAATGTTTCAAACAACTCAATAAATTCCCCTCAAATCACACATATATATATATATATATATATATATATATATATATATATATATATATATATATATATATATATATATATATATATGATTTGGGGGAGTAAACAAAGGCTTTATAATGTTTGAGTACCTGACTTAAGCGTTTATTGAGTGAAAAAGCTAAGTTGTTCAGCCACTACACCAGTTTGGGGCGCTGTTGCTTTATTTTATCACCTTGTCTTTTCGCCTCATCACTGCTACAGAGAAAAGTGTAAGCTAAATCTTTTTTCTTTTTTTAATTGTACTGGCACTCAGAATTGGTGTATTCGCCTCTCCTTTGTTTCTGTAATCATAATGAGAACTCAGTTGTTGGCAGCATACTCGGTGTGTTTAACTGAGTTTTATTCACCACATGTCAGATGCTTTTTGTCAGACAATACATCATACAGAAAAATGAATGCATGCTAGAGCATCCTTTTTAATAGTGACAGTACAGAATTCCCTTATAACATGCTAATGCATGGTATAGGGCTAAACTCTCCAAATCCCTCTATGCTCCTCAAGATTATTTGTCTACAGTCAGAGCTATAGTGGCATACACGGCATATATATTTTTAAAACCTTTTTTTTTTGTTATTATTTTTGTGACATTGGCCCAAGTTCTCTAGCCAATTCCTTTGATCTTTATTTTATTGCATGTTATATTCCTCCTTACCAGCTTCCCAGTCGGGGTTTGATTAAGAAAAATACATTTCCCTCACGGATAGAAATAAGCGTAATATAAATTAGAAAGCAGGAAAGTGAAAGTAAATGGATAATTTATGGATCCCATAATGAAAATGGACTTGTTACAGCAGAAAAACAATACCCAGTGCACAGATTGCCGTGCAAAAAAAACAAAACAACAACAACAACAGATTTGCAGGTTTGTTTAAAAAAAAAAAAACGATAAAATAGTGAAAGTATAAATTGGAACAAAAATACCATGCAGTCTTTAATGACACTCTGAAGATGCACCAGTGTTTTTTAAAAGAAATTACTTTTCGACATTGTCTATTATATCTGGAGTGTATATGTGACTACCACAGACAAGAACTCCAACACGTTGTCCTATACTCAGAAAACAAATAAACTACTTACAACACAACACTGAATATGAAATGTAAGGGTACTTGTTGGGGCAGTCGGTAAACTTTAATACGATACATATTCATGCAGAACTCTTTCATGAATCAGTCAGTCATTTGTAAACTAAGATCTAAGTCTGTAAAATACGTCCTTTTCTGAGATGCGACTTCAATACTAAAAATAAAAATAAAAAACAGGGTGACTGTTTTCGTCTCATCACAGAGAAACTGTGGTAACGGCACATGCCACAGATGTGAGCGGTAGAGCTTAAATTGGAAAAAATCTAGAATATTCTATGTCGCAAGGGACAGTATAATCACAATATAGATATCCTACTGCTCCAGTGGTAGTCATTGAGGAGTTATCATTAGTGCTCGTTCGCATTGATGGCTTGCTGGATGTAGACAAGAGAGAAGAACATCTTGCAGTCGTGCTGGACTAGCTCCAAGTCGAACATCTTGCTTAGGAGCTCAATAAGTGTGGACAGAAGACCTACGCATGCAATGCACCTGCTACAAAGAGCAAGCACTTTTTTTTCTGTCATTGCACTTTGACCACTAAGAGACTGAGAGACAACTAACAGGCAATGGCGAATTCCAGTTTCCTTTTCTTGTTACAGCATATGGAGTTAGACAGACAACCAGCTTGACAGCCATATTTAAGCTATAAATCCATATTTGCCCCACATATCATCGTTTCCTCGCAGCTGCAGCTGTCTTAATTGGAGAATAACACTTGCACAGACTGTAACAGATGAAGCCAGGCTATTGATTGACAGGCCTGTGAGCTCAGTCGCATGGCTGAAAGATGACATGACAGGTTTACACTTTGGTAATTGCAATGAGATTTAGTCAGGCTTGCTTGCTGTTAATTAAAAGGGCAAAGCAAGCCCTGTAGAATTTTTGTTTCAAGTCTGAATGGCGCCTGTTGGCACGGTTACTCCATAATTTCCTAATCAGCTGGAGTTTGACCTTTGACTGCCACTGTTTCCTTCTTAACGAGATTTATATCGCACAAGAGTGCAGTTGATGCTTAGTGCTTTTCACAAAAGGCTCTGCCGTTGCATAATCCGTTCATGCTAATTTAACTCTCCTTTACTGCACTAACTTGCCTCAATACATCTTCTCTTTCAGTGCGTCCTCTCCGTCCTTCTGCTGTTCGTACCGAATCACTTAGGACTTCTTGAGACAGATGTAGGCATGAAGGAAAAGGTGAACACAAGTGGTGTGTTTATCCGATATCTCCAGTCTTAGTGTTTGAGCAAAACTACCGTGTCTTATCCAGCACTGCATTCTAATCACAAAGATGTATTATATCATTCAAACCTGGAGAATCGATAAGCCACAAGGGAAGGCGTCCGAGCCTATCGCGGCATCTTTGCTGGTGTTTGAATAATGGAACTGCAAGTCTCTGAGCAGCAGAAGAGGCAGTTAGAATAGTTATTAGCACAGAGGGGTCGGTGATTCAACTCTTTCAGTGGATGATCAAGCGGAGCACGATAACACGACAACTCGGTTGTGATGAATTGTATCTTTATCATACTCTACATAGCATAGATGTAAGGACTGATTTGTTGTTGTTTTTGGTTTTGTGACATAAACTATACATAGATGTGTTGTCTGATTTAGTATATAGTTTCAGCAGCACTCAAAATGCTGTTTTGTTGTTTGATTTATGAGATGGTACTGCAGGTTATACCCACGGCATACAGTAACTGATTTGTAAGGATAAAAAAATACTTAGATTGCGCATGTTATATAACCACCTGAATCATTCAGTGCGTTTACATGGACAACAATAATCCGATATTAACCCGATTAAGACGATACTCTGATTAAGAAACTACCATGTAAACAGCCATTTTTAATTAGCTTAATCCGATTAAAGTCATACTCGAAGTAAATACGAATCGAATTAAGACGTGTGGAGTATTCCTGTTTCAGTCACATTATCGATGTGATTATCGGCAGTGCTCAACCGTTTGACGGCAAACAAGAGAGCACAGCTGCGTCCCAAACCTCGTACTTACCTACTATAGGCCTGTAGTAGATGAAATACATGCATCTCTATATACTATATAGACAGTAAGTATGTGGTTTGGGACGCAGCCCACGGCTTCAAGCAGTTGTCTATTTGCACGTATAGCATGACAAATAATGAACCGCACTTGAGGCGTTTGTAAAAATTTTAAATAAAAACACCAAAAACTGTACACGGTACCATAACGAAGATGAACTGTATGTCGATACGTGAAATTCTGGAGTGAACGTCGGACGGCGTGGCGTGGGGACGTCATGACGTGTGTTGTTAATCGAACTATGTTCTATAACATGTAAAACGGGAACGTGAAAGGAATATTCTAAAAGCGAGTCATGTAAACACCTTAATCAGAATATTGTCTTATTCAGAATAAGGTCACTAATTAGATTACTGCTGTCCATGTAAATGTAGTCACTGACTGTTTTACTGCTATGAAGGTGGTTCTATAGCATCATGAATATTACTAATTTTCTGAAAATTTGATTCAATCAGTTGAACTGTCATAAAGAATCAATCTGTTTGAGTCTTGGACCTGCAAATTTCGAGTTAGCAGATATCTTCTTTTTTTTTGTTTTATCTCCTAATTTTTAAGGTTCAAACTGGTCAGCTGAATTTTATCTTCTTTTTATGCTCTTCTCTATCGTACTTAATCACTATTCATTCGCATGTTCATTGTCAGCCTCTCCCTCTACGAATATAAAAGGGAAAAAAAGGATGATTCCAGTCCTTTCTTGATGGAGCTGCATGATGTACCATTCTTAAAAGCAGAAAGAGGTCAGTATCGATCCACCCCCCTCCTCTCTTTCTTTTGCCTCGGCACCATCTGTGTCTGCCTTCTCCCTTTTACCAGCATTCAGTACAATTGCTTAGATTGGTTGTGAGACCTCCAGGAATCACAATCAATCGAGTCTTATTTCATATAGAAAGCTGCCATGTTTGACGCATTTCTTTACCAATGGAAAGCCATAAATAGGCAGAAGAAAGATGGGAATAAAGAAGCAGCCGAGACTAAAGCCAAAAAGTATAGACGCCAAAGGAGCTGATACAATTGATTTTGTTGATGCTAAACAGGGCAGAGAAGCTTGTTTGGATTCAAGCTGGGAGGTTGAGCCAAGGAGCTCCAGAGACTCCTTTACATGTCTACGTTGAAGAGGCCCTCCGGAGCGATTATGAAATGAAAATACTGGAAGCTGAAAATATTCAGCGTGAGTTTTGAATAACGTGCTGGAACAGGCAATACTGTCCCCAGAGTAATTTTCCACTATGTGGCTTTTCTACATTTATTGTTTTTTTTTCTTTTCTTTTCCCTTCCGTCACCTTGTGGCAATCAGCTGGATGGGACAAGTGGAGTGACTTCCTACGTGAGAGGCATTAAATTAAAGACTGTGTCTTTAGATAATCCTGAAAGTAGTCAGAGAGTCTGATCTCCAGAACAGTCAGGGTGCCAGATCTCTGGAGGAGCTAGTGAGTCAGGTCTCTGAATGAGTCAAGGAGTCTGATCTCTAGAGGAGTCAGACAGTCCCCTCTTCAGAAGAATCAGAGTTTGATCTCCAGATGTGTTTATGTAGTTATATCACAGACACATTTCAAGTCCAATTAAAGAGCATTTTAATCGTATTAATGAAGAAGAATTGCCAGTATTCCGGGGGTGAAACGTGGATTCTTCTAGTTATTTTGTGTTCCTAGTCCTGGAAGCCCTTCTCCATCATATTTTCTGCAGTATTACCATGGTGAATAATATATTGAGCAGGTATTTGGCAATATACTAAATCTCATAGTGGGAATCTCATAAACGTCTTAGGTCTTTGCGAACAGGAAATTGATGAAAACAAATTTCATACACAATTAGTGAGCTTGTAAACTATATGTTTACAAACACACCAACTTCTGAGACAATCAAAACGGTTAGAGATGGCTCGATAACAGAACAAATCTCAACACAAAATTTAATGGGATCACAGATCTTCTTAAATGTAGCCAGTCGGTGTGTGGAAGAAGTGGAGATATCTAAAATATCTAAACAGGTGTGAGTCTTGTGTGAGCTGACACCTAAGATAGAAATCAACATCAAAGGAAGACACACAAGACAGCAAACTGGTCTTCATAGACAAACCTCATAGAAAGAAGGATGGCAGTGTGGACGTTGTTGTTTACTGGAAACCAAGTCGCTGTGAACTGTGTTTGCTGTGTGACTCCCACAACCTTCTGAACAACAAGCTGGGAATGATCTGAGCAAAATACCACCGGGCTGAAAATGTCATTTTTGGCCAAGAACAAAAAAGTGCAAACATCTGAGGGGGAAAAAAAAAATCACCCATGTAAGCTTGAAAAGCATTGCACTTTTGTCAAAACAGCTCCAAAGTTCTAACAGGAAAACCAGACCAGGATCGCCGGGCAAACAGAACAGGAGAAAACATCATGTTCAGGTGTATTTCAAACCCAGCAATACAATTACTCAGAACACTGTACGTGAAAAGGACCAGACACCAAAACAGAAGGAGAGCGAAATAATATACGCCATGAGGGATGTTCAGGCTTGCACACTGGAGAACCAATACAGCCACATTTATAAGATACGTGTCTCCACACAGAAGGGTAAAATTCCTCAGGTCAGAACTCTGTTGTCTACCTACATCTGAAGGGAAAGAGGAGGACAATAATGTACGCAGAGAATACTGGTGTGAAAGAAGAGTAAAGTCTTTTGTACAACAACTCATTTTCTCTAGAGGTTTTCAATCCACGGAAAGTGAAGATTCATGCGCGTAATCGGGGTCTATTTAAGACTAATGAAATGGAATCTGCTTAAAATGTGTCAGATGAGTTTATAATACTAATCATTATTATCCCTTTAGCTGAACATTTTTGATTCTTATGCATAGGCACGGTAGGCTGTTTGACTCCTTGATATAATCATTATCATTTTATTACATTCTCATAAGGAGATTTATGGACAGTATACACTGTCTCGCACTATACAGTGATGACAGTGCTGTGATGATTATTTTGGGATCGACAATGAGGATTGAATTGATTTACCCAGCCGTCTTATCTGATCAGAGCTGCCTGGCATTGTGTTAGCTTTTTTATTTTTTTATTATTTTTTTTTAATAAACTCACAGAAGTTCAGTGAAGGAGACCCTCTGAAACAGAGCCATCCATCTGTGTAATAGGCCTTGTCAAAGTTAAAAGGGAATCAGCACTTCTCTTTGAAACGATGCGTATGGAGTTGAAAGGAAAGTGATAAGGCGTGAACGTGGCATGCAAAGCCCAGAAGAGGCCCACCGGCACAAAGCTTACCCTCGAGTCCTCGCTACTCTCCCCATCTGTCACCAACACAGAGCCTTGCTTCATGGTTAATAAATGTGTGCTGTTTTCTTCTTTAATCTGTCACAGCTTGTTTGTAGCCACCTGAACCTGCAAGTGACTTCCTTATTCTCATCACTTTGAAGTTCTCTAATTGCTCCTGACGAAGATTCTTTCCATTTTACCACCATTTCAAAGAACCATGTTATAGCTGAGTGCAAAAGTTTACATCCTTCATCAGTGTTGGTGGGGGGGTGGGGGGGTGGGGGGTTGGGGGGAGTGGGTGGGGGGAGTACCTGTTTTGCAGTTAAACTTCATACTTCATTTGTTGGTTTTTCAGACCTGATTTGATGAAGACTGTGTATGTAAGGAACAATGTGTGGGACGCTACCAAAGGAATCCCAAAGCTGCTTAGAGAATATGCATGGGATTAGAGGCAGAATATAGGCAAAGGGCATACAGGTATTAAGATAATGCTTATACCACATTTAGAAAGAAAAATGTAAACTCTGAGCTGACATTTCAATTTTTCAGTATTGCTATCCTAACTGTAGTATACAAATAGATTTTTTTTTTTTGTTGTTACTTCTAATGAAATACACTTTGTGAAACTTAATACATTGTAATGGCTTATTCATGTAAGTTATTTATTCGCTTATCAGTTAGTTAGGTAGTAATTTGTGCTTTGCAGACAAATGGGCTTCTGGTGACATCAGACTATCGGAAAGGCACTTTGAGCAGCAGTTCGGAAAAGTTGCTCTTTGAAAACAAAGCGTCTAACGGGCTGCCCGTCTCCACTGTGATTGGCTGGTAAAGACGTGCGAATGGATGGTGGGTTATATCCTGTGGGATCTACGATACCATGTCTCACATCTTCTCCTCAAACATGCTCATTTAAATTTAATGGCACTTGGCAGACACCCTTATCCAGAGCGACTTACATTTATCTCATTTATACAACTGAGCACTTGAGGGTTAAGGGCCTTGCTCAAGGGCCCAGCAGTGGTAGCTTGGCAGTGCTGGGATTTGAACTCCTGACTTTCTGATCAGTAACCCAGAGCCTTTAACCACTGAGCCACCACTGCCCCTATCACCATGCCTGTTAGAGCCAGTAGCTTCGAAATAGAGAACGCAAGTACTACATTATTTCATTTTCTGAACATATTTCGCAAGTTTTTGAACAGATGGATGAACAGGGAAAATTAAATAGAGCATTCATTTCCACTACGTAGTGAATAAAATAGTTTAACTATAGCTTACGTTGGTCAATTGTAGCTGCGTTTGTCTTTCAAATCAGAGCGATGGAGCTGTTTCTACAAAATCGGTGTTGAGGGACTAAGATTAACATATAACAGCTAAGTGCGTTTTAAAATTAGATTGCGATTTAAGTTTAAATCATGCCTGGAGAAGAGTCATACGAGCGTTCCGTTTGAATTGACCTCTGAGAAAAGTTCAAGAACAGTGAATCATGTGTTCAGATCAAAGTTTTCCATTAGATGATGCAAGTCTGGACAATTTTCCTTGGATGAGGGGACGGAAAAAAACAAAACGTCGGAAGTGCGCAGCATTTTATTTGACAGGGCAATAAAACACATGCTTTCACATATCACGCCTTACTATTTACAGCCTGCTCCCTTGATCGGTGGCCAGCCGTGGTCCTTTAACTGTTCTGATAGACTATGAAAGCTCGGGGATTTCCAAAGTTCATGTCAGTCGTCTCTCAAAGCACTTACGACAAAACTTGTAAGCGCTTGGAGTAAAGTTCCTCCCTGAATAAATATGAAAGGTTTATGTTGAAATATTTCCGATGTGTTTAGTGATTCTGCTGGTAATTTGTTAGTTGGTGCTGTATTTTTAAGATTGCAGTGAGAAGTTAGTGGTTGTGTGCTGCACTGACGTGACAGGAAGTATTGCTAGCACAATAATGGCGGAGTTTAATAGGAGAAAAAAAAAATGTATGCAGCACAAACGGTGAAGCTTTGGAAGCTGATCTATTTGGGCAGAGGGTACAGATGAGGAGATAAAGAGCTGGACAGAGTAAAGGATTAAAGCATTGCTGCATCACACTCTAGGTAGAGATGAAGCGAGGGGTAAATCCCACTGCACCACTATCAGCAGGTAGTTGAACGGCATTGTGGGAAATATAGACACTGTTCACTACAGTGTGAAAATAGAGCAATGACTCAATGAAAGAAGTTTAAACAAACAAAAAAACTCCAGAATTTCATTACAGAATAAATCCTGGATGGAATAATATTATTTGCACTAAATAAAAGTAAACAGTAATATAGAGGGTGTTCTGGTGGATTCCACCCCCCCTTTTTATATCTTTGTAGCACATGCACTGTGATTGTTTAGAGATTTAGACCTGTGTATTACGCATGTGCTTCAGGTCCACCGTTGTGTTTAGCAAGCTGTAACACCTGTGTGTGTGTGTGTGTGTGTGTGTGGGAGGGGTGTTCAGTCTAAAGCTGGCCTCAGGCTACGCTTAGCCTACGGATAGAAATCATACAGTGTAATAGGCCTTGTTTGATGAATGTTTTTATTTTTTCTAATCAAGATGTGGTAGATTTTGCGGTTCATGATGGTCTCTTATTTAAAGGATTGAAAAACCGTCTGTTTCACTGTGTATTAATACAGCATGCACAATCACTAAGGAGGCACGTTGTTTACTTTTATTATTCTATTAATCAACTCAAATCTACAATTCATGTAGTTCCTTGTAGAAGATTTGAAACACTGGTTCCTGTCACTTATGTGACCATTACCGTCGCATGAGGAGCGACTCACTAATATATACTCCTTTCCATTTGAATGTAATACGTTTGCATACATAAAGTCAAATATTTCAGGAAACTGCAACAACACACACACACACACACACACACACATAAGCACACACAAACAAAATATCCTATGTGAGCTTGAAGGGGTTAGTCTGAATGCTGCCCACGCACCTCATGAATCTTCAGTTGACCTCGCTGTCTCGTCAGTCCAACACTCTCTGAAGCTCAGCCATTTCCAAAAAGGAAAGACTGAATGAAAGTTGCTGGCAGTTGGTTGATGTGAGACAGTATGATTCATTATTGATATTTAAGGACTGCAGAAAACAATATCAGTTTTATCATGGGAGATCATGGTAATAAGAAACCCACCACAAACATCCATCCATCCATCTTCTATACCACTTTATCCTTATCAGGGTCATGGGGAAACCATGAGCCTATCCCAGGGAGCACAAGGTGGTGTACACCCTGGACAGGGTGCCAATCCATTGCAGGGCACACTCACATACACACTCACACACTTTGGACATGCCAATCAGCCTACCATGCATGTCTTTGGACTGAGGGAGGAAACTGGAGTACCTGGAGGAAACCCCCACAGCACAGGGAGAACATGCAAACTCCACACACACACAGGGAATCAAACCCCTGCCCCTAGAGATGTGAGGCAAACATGCTAACCACTAAGCCACCGTGCACCACCACAAACTTCGAGTAGAATCAAGAGGAGCCAGTTGAGGTGGTTTGTGCACCATACAAGGATGCTAGTGCAGACTCGGGTCATGCTGGAGAGATTATAGCTCACAATTTCCTTTTAGCCTCAGTGGATGTGGGTTAGAAATATCGCAGCTAACCTTCTACTTATACTAGGCAACTGTTATGCACAGTGACATTAAATTCGATGAATTATTAATAGGATGTTTTAAATTCTCATTGCAATCACACAACTGCAAACTGAAACTGCAGCATAAATATCAGCATGCTGCTTGCTTCCATTGCGTACATGTCGGTGTACACAACACATCCGGTGAGTCATAGCTTGCTTACAATATTTTATTTTCAGAGAGGATGGGATTAGATGACATATAGTACTGCAACAACAGTGCAAATATCAAAGGGATATATTGTGGTTTAAAATGTACTTGTTAAGAGCATTAAGTTGGTCCTAATGTTCAGTGGTTTATCAAAAAACAAAGAAGTCAGAGGAAAAAATGGTTCTAAATCACCAGAGGCCAAAAAAAAAGTTACTTCTGCCTGTTTTGGTGGTGCCCATGTTCAGCATTGGATTTATTTGTGATGTGACACTCCACCATACTGGTTAATGATTCATATGAAAGTAGACACTCAGGGCTTTAAGAATTTGTAGTTTCTCCTAAGTATTTATTTATTTATTAATTTTATTAACCTAGCCTACTAAGTTCAGATTTTGTGGCAGTTGTATACTGTGTTTTACTGTCAAAAAGCTTTAGTCACGAGGTCTGTTTTTATCTCTGTACCAGTGTTATTGTGGAAAGGTGTGAATTATTTGCTCAGCAGGGGGCTCACACTCCTCCCGTTTCGCATCACCCTGCTCACCAACAGCTAAACACAGAGTCATGGTACTCTACACACAGAAACCCAACAGTGCCCTGCCTAATCTTAGACTTGCGGCGCTAAAATAAATCATTTGTTTATAGCGATTGAAAATGTCTGAGTCCCTTTCCATTTCACCTTTAGAAAAAGAATGAGTTCTAAATGTTAAGGCATTTGTGAGCCTAGATGTAATCATATATATTGATATTATACAATCGCACATCACACCTACATTTTAGCACGTTGGTACATTGTCTTTTTATATTGACATAATATCGATAAAGCCTACTTGATTTGCCTACTCACTGGACTTGGAAAAGAAAGGACGCTGACAGAGAACCTGTGGACAAGTGATATGGATCGCTGAGGTGAGAGACATATACAGATCATTTGGTGTTTGTAGCAACAGCCAGCTCATATTTGACGGTTTGTGATTCAAGATTAGAATTTGGAGTAGAGTGAGAGAAAGCAGTTAGACGCAGCAAGGACAAGGTCCTTTAAGAACAGTGAGTCAGCAGTCTGTGGTAATCAAAACCCTAATCAATGAATTGCTGTTAATCAGACTCTTATGAATAGAGATTAATGAGTGTGGTAGTCTGTTTTCAGCAGGTGCTATGTGAGAGCTAGTTTACTCTTTATGACATCTCTGCTACTGCCCAAAGGGATGGGCTACTGATGAATTTTACATGAGCATGTGGGTTTACTTATGCACGCAGACACACACACACACACACACACACACACACACACACACACACACACATACACACACATATACACACTATGCAGATGCAGTTGACCCATTTGCCAAATCCATTTGCCCCTTGGACTGGATCCACACACACACACACACACACACACACACACACACACACACACACACACACACACACACACACACACACACACACACACACACACACACACACACACACACACACAGGAACTAAGAAAAAGAAACAACTAACAGCCTCCTAAAATATTGAAAACATTTAATGTTACAGCTCGCAATTGTGATTAAAAGTTCATAAAGCTCTAAATAGTTTTGCCTTGATTTCATTTAAAAAAAAAAAAGTACAACATTTAAAAAAAAAGAAAAAAAAGATCATTTTAAAACTGTCAGCTCTCATCTGTAAAGAGTGTATAAGCGCTTTTCTCTGTTTTGAACTTGTGAGGAAGCATTTTGACATCCTGTATCTGATTACGAGCTGAATTGTTTAGACATTCGATTTCATGACAAGACACAGACACAGACTGGCTGTGTTTTTCAAAACTGCCTCCTTAAAAATGCTCTTTGTAGACAGATGCTACTTAGAAAGTAGCTCAAATAAAAAAGATCTCCACATCATTTTGGTAAAAAAATATTTGCACTCTCTTAAATTAGATGCCAGGTAGGAGAGGTGCACGGTACAAACAGGCGCACGGTGGTTTAGTGGTTAGCATGTTCGCCTCAGAGGGTTGGGGGTTTGATTCCCACCGTGGCCCTGTGTGTGCAGAGTTTGCATGTTCTCCCCATGCTGTGGGGGTTTCCTCTGGGTACTCCGGTTTCCTCCCTCAGTCCAAAGACATGCATGGTAGGCTGATTGGCATGTCCAAAGTATCCATAGAGTCTGTATGTGAGTGTGCCCTGTGATGGATTGGCACCCTGTCCAAGGTGTACCCTGCCTTGTGCCCCATGCTCCCTGGGATAGGTATAGAAGATGGATGGATGGATGGACAGGCAAACAGATCCAAAACATGAAGAAGTGATGAAGTCTGGGTTTTAGGTACCATGAAAGTGGCTCGGCTTTTACCGGAGTTCATTGCCATAGTTACTTACGCTCCACTGCTAGTATATATATATATATGGAGTGGCATTCACTATTTTGCATTTCTACCTATCAATGAATTTCTAACACAAAAGCACAGAAGAAAACAGGTTTCAATGGTCCATTTACGTTTAATTGAAAACCCACCACTAGTAGTGGGTTTAGTAGCCTTTGTCAGAGTGGCCATCTGGCCGAATGTTGCAGTAAAACCATAACTCACCCCCCAGAATGCCACAAGTCACAAGTGTGTTGAGAAACAAACCCTTTTCTTGGACTCACCTAAACCAGATGGTATCCCCAACAGATAAAACCCAAGGTCTTTCACCCATTAAGTGATAACTGCATGAAGAAGAGGGGAATCAGCACTTGCTGAATCAGCACATTCCACAATCAGGGTTCTCCACAGAAACAATGACTGTCAAAAGTAACACATCTTTAAAACAACCGCAATCACCCATTTCTGCCATGTTTTCGTCTATTTTCTTCGGGTTTATAACTACTAAATTGCCACAAATCATTTTAGTTATTTAGCATGCATTAGTATAGTAGTACTAGTATGATTATTATGTTTTACTATTAATAGTGTACTTAACATATGTTGTGTGTGGTATATATGTGTTTGTGGAATAATTTCCTGATAGATGAAAGTAAGGAAATTCAGATAGGATGTCATTATATGTACATGTTAGTATTTTGGACAAAGTTTAATTCACGCATCATGAAAAGGCATGAAAAGGCATGAAAAGGCATGGAACCACCCATCTGCAGAGACAATGGACTGATTAAACATTAAACTACGACAATCTCTGGTTGGTTGGAACCTTTAGAGGGCGGGATTAGCCAGAAAGAGTTCAAATCCAGCTCTCTGCTTTATTTTTAAGTCTATGTACTGTCGGGTCTCTCTGCTGTCTTGGCTCACTAAAAATCAACTCATCTCACCTCCAATCAACAGTCTTCAATCACCATCTGCTTGGAGACCCAGCCTAGAGCTCCCCAGCTTTCAAAACTCCCACCACCAGCTCTCCAAACATCCCTCATACTAGACACAGGTCCATTCAGCATTCTGTTTGGTCTTCCGAGATGCCACTCAAACTCCGACCAGACGAATGAATACCCCAGACTCTAGCTAAGACTGGTGCATATAATATGTTTAAAGCCCTTCTAAAAAAGTGAAATTAGATTGATAAAATTCAGGTCATGGTCTGATCTGCTAGTCTATCCTGCATATGGTGGAAAATTCAATAGCTCAATTTAAACAGCTAATTTTCATTATATATAATATTGGAGAATACAACAATTTAACTCAAACAGCTAATTTCCCCTACAGTACGGTACATAGCCCATTTATTAATAGACTTTTATTGGATTGTGTGTTTTCTGTCTGCCATCCTAGTCCCAATAAATTATCTGTTAATGATAGAAGCAATAAGGTGGTAAAAGTATTAATATTTTGTGTAATTTTGTGTATAATGGTCATAAAATTGAAAATAAAATAATTAAAATGTGCTGTAGCACTGTTAAACTGCTATATGTCTGTGATATGTAAATGAATATCATTCTTTTGGACTTTGGTTTTTGAAAGCTCACATAACAGGACATTTAAACTGTGTCATTGATGCAGATCTTTTTCAGGCAAGTCGATATGAGTTTAAATGCACATCCATACTGCAGGAATTGCCTGATATCTATTTTTCTTGCGTGTGCACTTTGAAGAGAGTACTGTGGCCATGTACGTAGATTAGTATAATAAAAGAACATTTATGTGAGTGCTCTGAAGATACTCATGGAAAGATCATTTAACAACTCAAGAGTTTGTGTGGGCACTGATAAAAGGTTATTTAGGGTATGGTAAGAACAAAAAAATGTTGAGCTGAAGCTTGTGTGGTATTGATTCCGCCCCACCCCCCCGATTTGCAGTTTTCCATTTTAAAATATTGAAATTAAACGATTTAATTGGCCAGAACAGAACAACAAACATTTCTAGCACTTTGGTTTTCAGGAGCGTAGGGGATGTTGGTTGATTGAGTGATTCTGCTGTAATATGCAGTAAACAATTAAAATAAAAAATAAAAAAAACCCATAACATCACATTTTGATAAATAATTTTAAAAAAATTGGTTGCTTTGATGTTCACATGGCTGATATTTTCTCTGTTGATTCTCAACTGCTCAGTGTTAAGCATGGGGGAGCAGCAAATTGCCAGTCAAAGAACCAAAAACAGCATATTTAATCACTTTGTAATATGACTTGACACTTTGTTGTAGGTCTTTTTATTCTTTTTGTTTCTTCTTTCAAATGAAACGTGAAGGAAAGGATCATTCCATCTCAAGTAGTCCAATGGTTTTTAGTTTTGCTAATCTTGCTTATCTTTGTCCTGGCACACAACAATTTTGGTTATACCGCTGTTTACGGAAACCTCAATATCTCAGTTCAGGATGGTCCTAGCGCCTTGGAACAAAACCTGATCTCTAGACCGCATTACAAGGTACATTGACATATATAAACATTTTGCACATTCTTAGACTTAGAACTTAAGTCCAATTGAAAGGCTCAAGATTGCTCACATTTCCACTTTTAGGGTCAATTTGTAATTTTAGGGTCATAATTTTTTAGGAGGTACCTAGGTAAGTATAGTGTGCATGCAGAACATTTCAGGTTTGAGACTTTTTTATGGGGGCGAGAAAGTGGAATAAGAAAAAAAAAAAATCCCACATTTTTGGGTTGAATAGACCAGATACAAACCTGAAATTTTCACAGAAACAAGTCCTCTATAGTAGCGTTCTATTGTAAAAATCTTAAGTTTGAGATTGGAGGGAAACTCTGCAGGACAGTATACCTCAAGGGCCAGATTTAAAGAACCAGTGTCATGTTGGTACAGCTATACAGTTGGTATGCGTGAATAGATTTTATCCAAATATTGCTGTGGTTTTCTTGCTCCTGTGATGAAAGCAGTAAGCAGTGACTCTAAAGATGCCGATACATAGAGCTAATCACTTCAGAAAAATTACAAACGGTCAGGTAGCCAACTTTGCAATTATTGGACCACTTGAAATGGAATGACCCATAAACCGATGTTAAATATATACTTCTCTAATCTTAGCTAAGTCAGACATACACTGATAGATTTTATTGCACATGAACAAACTCAATTTTCTCCATTTACCTTGACAGGAAGCAAGAGCGCATGAGATGGGGAAAGGGGTGGGGCTTCTAGGAAGTATTCTGTTAATATTGAAGATTACAAAACACCTGCGCATATCATTCCAGAATAATGTCAATTTGCTCATCTCTTGTTTTATTGGGGCGAAACAAAATGCTCTTTGGCATATTTTTGCGTGATAACTTGTACATGTCTAGTTTAAGTTTATTTAAAAATTTCATCGTATTGCATTCAGGAGAGACAACGGAAGTATTTTGGTCAACTGATGTCTTTTAATATCTAATATTTATCCTGATTCACAATCATACAGTATTGGGTACTGTGAAAGATTCTCTCTGCCCATCATTATCCATTTTTCTCCACTTCATTCCATGATCAGTATGCATCCATGTTAACCCTGGTTAATGCCTTACTATGTTGCTTTTTTTTTTTTTGTACCATGGCCCTGGTACAATTTAAGCATATATGACTGTCTTTATTCCACCAACGATTTCTTTCTCTTTTTCTTCGTCTTCTCTCAACCAACCTTGATTAGAGTCACTTAAAAAGCACATGATTTACTCTCACTCACAGGATATCATGCTCTCTAATGGATAATTTACAGTTGACTGGCAGTAGTTCAAAATTAATTGCCCTGCATAGAGCAATGCTCTGATGGAGAACAAGATGGTCATCATGCAAACACAGTGAATAATGAACACGCTCCCGTGATCATAAATAGCCAAGACTCAAATCTTTCTGACAAGATGCTATACATTTGTGCTCTTGCTTAACTGCCTCATTGCAATGTACCCAATTAGAGTGTAATTTGTTAAGTGGCTGATTGTAATGGTCACTGACGGACTCTTGTGTAGGCTATCAGTACATTGTATAAATTAGGATTAATCTAGGTCTAGATTTAATGTTGATTTTTCTTCATTAGATTTGGATCGAATTGAACCAAATACTAACTTTTGTTTCTAAGTTTTGATATTATACTCACTCATATGAGGTTTGACATTTAGCATTATAGCACTTATTTGGGAATTGGAGACAGAGCTCAAGTTCATTTATTCTCATGTGCCTTCAGGATACAGTATGTACCAAAACTTATGCTAACACATCATACCTTAAAGGATGCAGAAATGTATTTATATATCACTATTCATACGGAAGGCATACGCAACGCAGTGTGCGTTATGGATAAAATGAAATATAACTGAAATAAAAAAACGCATATTCTGTCAAAGAATCCTTACTTTCTATGTAGAACCCTCCATAAAGTGTTTCTCTATCAGAAAGCCTTCCAAACAGGAAGCTAAGGACCAATAACTATACAAAGAACCCATGAAGAGCCTTTTTTTTGTGTACAGACATCAATAAGTGTCAAGTGCAATTACAAAAGGAGGAAGATAAACCATAGCAGCAAAGCAAACAAGACGGTAAAGCTCCCCTTAGGCACTGCTCTGAAAGGCTGGGTTTTTTTTTGAGGATGCTGTTGGTGTTGAGCGAGCACAAGAAGGGAATCTGACAGTTGCCTGGGAATTTGCACAAATGACGCATTGCAGTTAACAGGAGCAGTTTTTTTTTTTCAAGTCAACAATGAACTTCTTTGTATTGATGGACAGATCCACCATGAACAACATGCATGTCACTTTTTTATAATTAGAAGTCGTCTATGTAGTATATACACATGCAGTATAGTTACATTATTAACCAGCTTGTTAGGAAGTTGGGATCAGCTAGGGTCAGCCATAATACAGTGCCCCTGGAGCAGAGAGGGTTATGGGTCTTACTTAATGGCCCAACAGTGACAGCTTGGAGGTTCTGGGGCTTAAATTCATGACCTTCTGAGCCCAGAGCCTTAACCACAGAGCCACCACTGCCCATTAATGTATGATTTTCAAAAACATCTAAGAAGGAACTACTTCATTAACGTTTTGGTTTAAACATCTTTCATGAATTTGGGCAGCATACATTCCCCCATATCTGTTTGGGTTTCCTTCAGGTTCTCCGATTTCCTCCCAACTCACAAACATACTGGTAGGTGGATTGGCTAGACTAGATTGGCTCAAGCTTGTGAATAAGAGGCTATTGGGATTTAAATAAGAGGGGCTATGGGGATATAAAAATAACACGTTCCTCCTAAGCATGCTGTTTTCAAACTTCGGTCACGCCTCCCTTGTCAGTCACACCATGTTGAATTATTATTTTTTTTACATTGTAACGCAGAAATCTTGTTTTTGTATATACTGCTAAGAGTCTGAATGGATCACATTATCACTGTCATTATAAAGTTTATAATGTAGAATATTTGAATCAGTTGAAAATGAAAAGCCACATATTCAGGCAGTGTTTATTTTCGATGTAAGGAAAATGTATCATCGAGACACCACCTTATCGAATTTAAAACGTATGTATTGTTACGCCCATATCCAGCACCTATGCGTGGAATTGCATAGACCTATGCTTCTGAGTAAAGTGTAATCAATAAGCAACCATGACCTGATGTAATATTTGTTTCCTTTCCAGTTGTATTAAGACAGTGTTCAGAGCAGTTGACATGACCTCTCCTCCTTTGATTGCTTGGGATGATAATCAAATTCGAACTGGTTTAAAAGTACAAGGTTCTTACTGTTTATAAATGTTATGAACAGTCTTTATATGTACTTCATCACATTGGAGGTAAAGGCAATGTGGTGAAAGCCACGCCACCACTATGTGTGTTTTATGACAGTTTAATCAGGTTTGGTGTCAATTAAATAAGGCAATTAAATAAGGCACAAAAGGTATCCAATTAAAAATCAATATCTTTGTATTTAATTGGCCTCTTAATCCATGCTTTATTAAAGACAGGTGCATTTAGAGTATAAAGGAGTTAATAGATAAAATACTCAGTACTACATGCGCCTAATTAGACTAATCAATATCTCAATTATTATATAAATGTTCCAATTAGATCAAAGTTGTTTTGAATAACAATTTAGTTACACAGAATTTAGTCCTTAATCCACTTAACTATTCCTTACCTACAAGTGACAGAGACAAACAAACATTTTTTTCTAAGGCATGTGTGGTTTGACTTTTTTTTTTTTTTTTAAGCTCTCCACTCACAACTTCACTTCCGACTTGCAATTAGTTCCACAAATGGAAGAAATGAATTCATATCTGTGGTTAACACTTGTCCTGTCATATTGGACCTCCTCATTAAATGTGTATAGAGGCGTTAGGCAGAAAAATAAAGCTTGGAACAAAGTAGCGGAGTTCATTGGTAGCTTTGGTGAGTGTACATAGCTAGTACAATTAGCTTGCTTTGTTAATTGGCCAATGAAGCTGGTGCAAATCCTAGCACGTAACATTTAAATCAAACTTAAATCTATGTTAAACAAAAGTAGTGCATATATAAATCGTATAGTAGTCTGTAGGCTATACATTTTGATTACGCCTGTTTCTGGACAGTGCATGCCCACATGTGACAACAGTAGTGGTTGCTGCACGTGTGCGTGCACACACACACACACACACACACACACACACACACACACACACACACACACACACACACACACACACACACACACACACACACACACACACACACGAGCCTTGTCCTATTGTGGCTGGTGACTTTGATTTTCTAATTTGACAGAATTAGAGTTCCTTGCTTACATTTGAAACAAAAATGTTGTACAAGAGTTCAAACATTTACAGTGGATGTAACAGATGATGTTAAAGAACTTCCATTATCTGCATTATGGCACCATCATAATGGGCACAGGAGCTATTGAGCTCATCCTAAAGTTAAGTAGAGGTGTCAGGAAAAAAAAAAAATCGATGGGGTTTTGTTTTTACCATGTGAACTGGAGATAGCAGCCCCTTTAGTCATTTCCTTGCGTGCTACGATATTGTTTTCTGACTGTTTTAAAATACCACCTCGCCTTTTTTTTGTACCAGTTCTTGTTGCCTGAAAGGATGTCATGTCTGTTTATCAGGTTGCGCAAATCCTTTGTTTGCAAGCTTGTTTTTAATTAGTTATGGCTAGGAAAAAATCTAAATACTATGTGACATAAAAGGCAGTAATACTAATTGGAATTTTTTTTTTTCAGTAGTAATGAAAGGTTTTATAGGCGATTAAATATTTACTGACTGTGTTTCTTGTTTGTCTCATTAAAACAAACAAACAAAAAAAAAATTGCAGTCAAATTCTTGACAATATTATATATATATATATATATATATATATATATATATATATATATATATATATATATATATATATATATATATATATATATATATATATATATACATATATATATATCCGTCTTAAACACATCATTAATTATCTTCTTGTACATGAAGAATGCAGCTTTTATAAACATGGGGGTGAGAGTCTACTGTAATGTAAGCAGTCATAACCATGTTTTTGGCTTGGTTTTAAGGATCGTGCTTCTAATTGAAGGCTAACAATGCCCCTGTGGTCCGCTTGTTCAGATTGACAGCAACAGACTAGAACTGTTGATCACACGTTCCCTAAAGAACCCCCCCCCCCTCTCTCTCTCTCTCTCTCTCTTTCTCTCTCTTTAATATGAATATTTGCAGTTTTTAATGCAAGCTTCCATCCCTGTCTGGCTGGCAGGCTGAGGTGTGCCGGTGGGCGAGAGACGTCTGGGGGATTTGTTGAACAGGCGAGGCTCTGTTTAAAATACCTATAGGATGACAAGTTGCCATTAAAGCAAAGAGAAGAGTTTGAAAGTGTTTGACAAGTGGTAGATCTACTCTTCACTTTTCCTTGTAGAGCTAGAAGCCTGAAATTTTTACTCCCCTGTTTGAAGCACTAAAAGGAGCAGAATGGCTTCAGATTATGAAATGTGGATGAGAGTAAGGACAGGCGGCCAATTTGTTCAAGTGACACAAATTCGGTTCTGTGATGGAACTAAAACAGGGCATTATCACTCATTGTGATGGACATGGTTAGCCTTTGTAGGACTTTGCCAAAGGCTGAGTCAGAGTGCTCCATTTCCCTCTAGGGACAGACTGGCAAGAACCGTGAGAGAGATTAGTGCACTGACGCACACTCAGACGAAAAAAAAATGACACTGATGTTATTCATCATTCCATCAATATATCATCCGAGGCAGTTTTCCTTTACAGCTTCACTTTGCTTTATCACTCACACTGTCTCTCAGTGCCTCATTAGGATGGCAAAGATCACATTTACTGACAATTAGACTGTAGGCCCCATGCTGTTTGTGTGAACCTGATGTCGCTATACATTCACGTCCAGTTTAATAGGAACACATCCATCCCTGTTCATTCATGCAATTCTTCAATCAGCCAGTCGTGTAGCAGCAGAGCAATGCATAAATTCATGCAGATTCTGTAATCTTAGTAACCTTGACCATTGCATGGTTGTTGGGTATTTCACAAACTATTGATTGCACAACAGTCCCTACAGACTGGTGCAACCATAACCCAGACTGGTGCAAAAACATCCCATGACGGATGGTATAGTGGACAGTTGAAAAATGGAAAAGCATCGTCTAGTCTTTTTTTCCAGTCTTTGCCTGCGCAGCTTTGGTGAGTTTGTGCCCACTGAAGCATCAGATTCCTGTTCTTGGCTGACAGGAGTGGATCTTGATGTGGTCTTCTCCTGCTGTAGCTCTTCTGCGTCAAGGTTTGATATGGTGTTCATTCTGAGATGCTGAGTTGCTATAGACTTCCTGTGAGCTTGAACCAGTCTGGCCATTTTCCTCTGACATTTTTGGCCACAGAACTGCTGCTCACCAAATTTTTTTTTGTTTTTGCACCATGCAGTGTAAACACTAGGGGCTGTTTTGTAGAGGAAAATCCCAGTAGATCAGCAGTTTCTGAAATACTCAAAACAGCCCATCTGTCACCAACACCCACACCATGGTGAAAGTCTCTGAAATCACATTCTCCCCATATTCTGATGTTTGATGTGAAGATTAACTGAAGCTCTTGACCTGTATTCTATCTGCATTACGTTATGCATTCTGTTTCTGAATAACATTTTGTTATCTGATTCAGCAAATATGCGACCTGCAGCTTGGAAAAAAAATGCTTATGACCAAGCATCATCAAATATTCATAGCCACCTGACTTTTAACATGTCCCAACCTACTCCACATATTTAAACGACTGACCATCATTATTTAGCCAGAAGGATAGTTTGCTGTGGTAAAATACCATTCTGAGCAAGGCTCTTTACTGTCCAAATTTGTACATAGTCCACATCTGAAATTAAAACATTAATTTAATTCCCTGCTTGCCAAAGCATATTGTTTTCTGATACAGCATACTCGTATTGACCGATTAAATGTTAGAGCACACAGATGTATTCCAGATGTTATTGGTATGCTACAAATGCTCAAATCTGTTTTAATCTCAAAAGCTCTTGTAAATAGGAGGCAATATATGAGCTCAGCTCATTTTCTGATAAAAAAAAACAACCCCCCCCCCCCCCCCCCCCCAAAAAAAAAAAAAAAAAAAAACCCAAAAAAACCATAAGCCCCTAGTATTGCATCAGTAGCTGTTCTCACAATTTCAAAACGACGCATCAGTAGTGATGTAACGAATTGAACATTTCTGATCAGAAACTGAAAACAGAAACTAATAAAAAGATTTTATTTCCCCTAAGTAATAAAAACGGGGGCTGA
The DNA here is from genome assembly GCF_001660625.3 of Ictalurus punctatus. Taxonomy (NCBI): domain Eukaryota; kingdom Metazoa; phylum Chordata; class Actinopteri; order Siluriformes; family Ictaluridae; genus Ictalurus; species Ictalurus punctatus. The sequence goes on along the minus strand of NC_030418.2, from coordinate 31,214,628 downwards.
CATATTATATATCTAGTCAGTTTCTGATGAATCTACCTGCAACTACATTATGCATTTCTAGTAGACATGTACATGAAAAATCACATAACAAGACTCAATATGTTTTATTAGCCTACAAAGTCCTTGAGAGTAAAAAACGTTTTGTCTTCCAAGACATAGGATTCCTTTCTTTTATCACTGTTGTTTTGACATAAACAGTGATTACAAATCGCACTAATGTCTCTCGTAGCATCTGTGAAATATTTCCCCACAGGCGAGGTTTTCAGTGTTGATCTGACGGTTTGAACGTGTCTTTTCTTACTGGAATGGGAGAGCAAACGACACAAGCAGTGTTTTAATCATTTTCTTTGTAAAGTGTTAGATTGGACACTTTGTTGACCTATTTAGAAATCTATTTTCTACCACAATTTCTGTCCTTTTATCTCTTTTGGTAAACAAACAAAACCAAAAAAAAAAGCCATTTTTGACAATTTCTCAACCAAAACATTTCAGTGGCAGAAATTCGAATAGGCAGGAAGTGTGAAAGTCTGTGCTCAAGATGTTTGATAAACAAAGAGATAAATCCCAGTTATACCATGGGCTGACCCTTGGTATAACTGTGAAATTATTTTTTTTTTCTAAGTACTAGTTATACCATGGGCTGACCCCTGGTATAACTAGGTAAGATCTTACAGGACTGATGAATGGGATTAATTTAACTAGTTTGTTGCTAATTAACAACAAGGCTGAGCATGCTGGTAGCTATGATCCAATCAGTTCTGTTCGTTTACATTTGTAGGCAGATTCCATCACTGTACAAGTCACCTTCTGTATCTTTAGTACAAATAAATAGTAAGTTTATTTATCTATCTATTAGTTCCCATTTTATTTCAGTGACTTTTATTTACAGGAACATACCTTTTTTTTCTTATAATAGTGAGGTTTCAATACTGCTTGTGATTTGTTTTCTGCATGGAGAGGTATTATCTCATCCAAGGATTATTTATGAAGTTTCCCCCCTTTTTTCTTTTTTTCGGTAATCAGTTTAGTTTATCCATTCCAAGGTAAGTTCCATCCATCTATCTTCTACCGCTTACTCCTTTTCAGGGTCATGGGGAAACCTGGAGCCTATCCCAGGGAGCATCGGGCACAAGGCGGGGTACACCCTGGACAGGGTGCCAATCCATCGCAGGGCACAATCACATACACATTCACACACCCATTCATACTCTATGGACACTTTAGACACGCCAATCAAAGTCCGCACACACATGGCCTCGGCAGGGCTCGAACCCCGGACCCTAGAGGTGTCGACGACCATTCTAACCACTAAGCCTGATGATTTGGACCTGATGAGCTAATGAATGGATATATTACCTTCTCAGATGAGATTGTGTTCCTAATGAACCAATCAAAAGAGTGGAAACGGAAACCCAATTTAAAAATGCCGCTGTTGCAAACCAAATCATAAGAGCACTGCTAATTATTAACAAGACACAATGCTTGTTTTGAAGCAATGAAGGAAGGAGGCTGTAAGACTATATAACTAACATATTTGGTTTTCCTTTTTGTCATCCCCCATCCCCCTATCAAACATCTTTTATTGACCACAGGCTTTTACGTCTCCTTCATATTGAAATCTGGAATATGTGGTTTTGAGTCTGTGCTGCACTGCAATTTTAACCTTACTCTGCATCTGAAGTTGAAAATGTGGTTTTATGAGCATGTTTGTCTTTGAAAATAGGAAGGCACTGTCAACTTCTGAATGCCCAACCACTTCTCCTCGCCCTTTGCCATCAACTAAAGGGAAATGGATTGTTGGCCCTCTCTTAAAATCAATTGAGCTGTTGTCAGCTCTCTCTCTCACCTCCTCTAAAAGTACCAATTCAGAACACCCTGGGTATTTATGAAATGTAGAAACACATTGCCTCATAAATATACCTAAAGACCTTGTGTTAAATACAGAGGTGGAACAGAAGATTGCATGTGCTAAACACCTTTCTCTGAATTATACAACAGTCTATTAGTATTCATTGACAGGTAGTGATGTCTTTACTAACCGCTAAAGTAATTGTTTCTCCTTTTAGTTCCCTGTGTCCGAGGAACATTTTATAAAATGTCACATTCTGTCACGACATTCATTTACTATATTTATCTTCATGATCATCTTATCTTATGATGCATCCCGTGGCCTTTAACAAAGAAACTGGCATTATTTTGGAATATGTCTGAAAACCATAAACGTAGCCATTTTTCATTGCCCATCAGTGCAAAGGTGCAGGCAGCAGCCTTGCTTATTGAAATTCATTGTACGAGGGTAGGGGTAGCAAAATACATGACTAATTTTTCATGGCACAGTTGTTGGGAACCATGCCATTTGTAAAAACCCCAGGTTTGAATGAATTCACATAAAACAAATGTTAACAGTGCTGACGGGCTATTAATACAGCAGTGCGTTTTGATTTAATGAGGGAGTGATGAAATGCCAGGGGAGGTTGCTGTACCATGAGGGAGGGAGAGAGGTTTGGGTTTAAACACTGTCTCTGTGTCATCTCTACTGCCTTCTGTGTTTCAGCTATGCACTCCGTCTCTATCTCTCTTGCTCTTTTTTTCTGAGTTAACTGTCCTAGGAAAACGACATTTTATGCATCCAAGTCTCTGTTAAATAAAAAGTTTTCTATGACTTGATGATTGATCATGACCCATAATTGATTATTTATGATAGAAGATTTTACCTTACCTCAAAACCAGTTATTTGATCGTGGTTTGGGACATCATCAGTGTTGGTTATAAATGCACAAATATGCAATATGAAATTATGTACAAGGTTGCAAGTTGGGCTGAAAGATTTGTAATATTTGAATAAGAATCACAATCTTTGGCTTCGTCAATTAATGAAACATAACTGAAGGGCAATTCCCACCCATCATGCTGCATCACAGGGAAGCATAAAGAAAAGTGCTGGGAGAAAAGTACTATCCACCCTCTTCCTTATACCTGAGCTCTTGTCTAGTGTCACTGTGATTGACTCTTGTGCCCACTGATTATTCAAACTTGCAATCTCACTAGGAAAGTGAGAAAACATTTGTGTTGTGCCACTCGGGGGCCCTTATACTTTATTATAACTTTTCCAGAATTATTGGCACCCTTCATGAAAATAAAAAAAAATCTTAAACAAAAAGAACACATGCTATTAGTGATCTTGAGCTCAAATAAATTGTATTGTTTAATTAATTTTTTTAAAACAAAAATCTTTATTTATTGATTGATTGATTGATTGATTGATTTAAAGTAGTGCAACAATACTGCTGTCAAATTCATTGCTGCCCTTACAAATAATATTTTGTGACTCCTTGAGAGTCATTTTCATGAATGTTGTCAGTAATTATGGGGGGCACTGAATATGACTGCACACATGATGGCATATTTATTTATATATTTCATTTGCAGGTTTGGTTATATTAAACAATTAAAATTTTATTTTGCGTTTATTTATGCATTTTAAGGAGTATGAGCTGGGAAATGATCAGTAAATATCTCTTGATTTAATATTTGTTATAATCATTCTAGCCATTCATGTGTTGTCCCAGATGCTACCAAAGCTGAAGACGATCAGTTAAAGGAGCATGTAGAGAAGCAGCTCAGGTTCCCAGCAATCACCCGTGGGCCTGAAGGTGCAATGATCTCAGAGTCATCTAAACTGGTAGTAAAGGTTGAGCTCATCACAGATAGATGGGACTGACGTGAGTGAAAAGAAGCAGCAAAAATTTTACAAAATTACCGACCAGTTCAGGGCTTCAAGCGCAGGTCAGTCTCGTCTGTGAATACTGTAGCTTTGTGTTCGCTAACTTAGCTAAACAAGTATTAACCACAGTTTCACTACTAGCAAGCGTAGCTCTATTACTATCATCACTCAAAATATGCTAAAGGACAGCATTAACTATTGTATAGTTATAATACTAAGTAATTTAGCAGACAAATATCCAAATTTATTCTTTATTTAAATGTTGAAATTACACATGCAGCTAGGCCAAACAACAACAACAACAACAAACACTTTTCCAAGCTATGAGTCATAAAAGGTAATATCATGTTCAATATTAGGATTTTTTAAAATAGATATTGTCATGATGTAGTTAGTATTGTGCTAACAGATATTTAGGTAATTTGGAAAATGATGTCTTCCCATTTGTGAGGTTAAAAAAAAACCCCTCTTATTTTTCACAATAAGGTGGAGAGAGTCAACCTGGCGCTAGCTCTGTGCAGCGGTCACACTACAAGGTCCACCTGAGATGACGGGTAGAGGTAAATTAAGAGAAATTAAATATGCTTTAATATATTTGTATGAAATATAGCATGATTAAACCTCAGGTATTTTAAATATTAAAGTAAGTCTAAAAAAAACATTGCCTTAATATGATACATTAATTTTAACCAAAAGAAATTTAGACTCTGTGCTCACAAATTACACCGAAGTTAAATAGTTTTCATTTTCTATCAATGTGGAGACAGATCTGTTCACAGCATACATGAAAAATGGCTATAAAAAGGTGTCTTTTGTTTACCTCTCTTCTGGATTCAATGTATATTTGTGAGTGAAAAGTAGAGAGTTACTGGCAGCTTTGCACTTCTGTTGTTTGTTAAATGCTTGGCATATCCATGTAAGCTGATATAAATTAGGATTTCTTCACTACCTCTAGGTTTCTTGTTTATGTTTTATGAGATGGCCATAGTGTATGCAATAAGAAAAAATAGGGTTGTCAGTGGTTTAAAAATTTGTTCTGGGGGTATGGCATGGCCCGGATGACTGTGAGACTCCTGGTCTGAAATTATGTCCCTGTCCGGCCCTGCTAGATGACCAGGGTAAATGATGTAGTGTGCAGTGTGTACTCACTGAAGTAGTCTGCAGAGAGTTTGTAGGTCACTTCTTTAGCAAAGGCCTACAATATATTGGACATCAGAGACACACAGGGACAGCCAAAAGGGCCTCTGGGTAGTAGTAGATTAAAAGACCTTGGACTGGTAGTGTTACTTGAAGACAGGTTGTAATCTGGCTTAGTTGCTTTGGCAAAGGTGGCCAATTTTAAAGGACCATAGACACTTAATCATAGTGGGAATATCACTGTGTCCTAGTGCAAATCATAGTATGTGGCAGATATCGCAACTATAGGAACTGAATTATTCTGCCGAGATTTTTATTTAATACATGCTGTATGGGATATTTAGCACAGTATTTATCATGAAAATAGGTGTTCTGTAATCTTTTCAGTCAAATATCTGATTTTATTTTTGAGAAGTTTCATTTAAAAGCAACATGCCTAGATTCCTACTGCAAATTTAACATCTCTCCTCAGCAAATGAGTGATGGTGCAGTGGCAGTTCGCACATACCACTTTCATCTAGCCTACATACAGCCGTGGAATATCTCCAGTAAACTCCTCTGCCAGAAAACATCTGGGTTATGCATGTAACCCTGTTCCCTGAGAAGGGAATGAAACGTTGCGTGAGCTTCACGCTGTGGTAAGTGTCCTCGCGCGTGATCGGTATCTGAACCCTATCGGTATCTGTGTAAAATCACAGCTATTTATAGGCCTGCCATAGTCAGGTGACGTGGCATTTAGGTCAAGGGTGATAAATCAACCCTCTGGTTTGAGACAATAGATCACTGTGAACGGGAATATCCCAGGGTGTGCCGTCCAGCAGAGAAATTATCTCAGAGAACCATATATAAGCAGACCCGTAAGGCCAAACTGTGTAATACCGAATGAATGTGTGCCACCTAGCCGCACCACACACATCCCTTAAGGATACCCCTTAGATAAAGCCTTTGAGGAGGCGACCCCGCTAGTGGATTGAGCCCCTATGCCCAGAGGCGTAGCGAGATCACGCGCTCATAAGCAACAGAGATTGCTTCCATCATCCATATAGAGATGTGTTGCTTTGACGCAGCATCACCTCTACTGTCACTGCCGAGCAATCAGCAACTGCTCGTACATACGCCACTGGCCGGAGCAGTAGATGTAAATACAAAGAGCCCTCACTGGACACAGTAGGTGCAATTGTCCTAGTTCCTGTGCAAGGAACAGATGAGGGGAGTAAGCCTGCAACACTAGTGGCTGGGCAGCAGACATAGGCGCTTAGGAATAATCTGGGCTAGGATATAGGTAGGCCTTAGCTAATCCAGGGGCAAAGTCAAGGCCGGAGGAGGCAAAAGAGATGTCAGGGCCCACAAAAAGAGCTACCTTTAGAGTCAGGAACTTCTCTGAAGCTGACTATAAGGGCTCAAATCGGGCATCTGACAGACCTTCCCGGACCACAGAAGGTCCCAAGAAGGTATACTGACACCACGGATACACCTTGAGGTTAGAGGATGTTGCCCCACAGAGGCTCCATCAATGGTGATTGTATGAGGGGATAAAGCTAGATTGAAAGGAAGAATTGATATTGATACACGTTGCCTCCAAACGCAAACCTCAGGAACTTCCTGTGACTGGGCAATGGAATGGTCTTTTTTTAAATCTATCATCACAAACCAGTCCTCAAACTGAGTCTCTGGAACCTTTGAGCATCAACCTTCTGAACCTGTATGTCTGAAGAGTACGGTTCAGATGACGCAGATCTAAAATTGGCCGCATACCCCATCCTTTTTGTGGACCATAAATAAGGGTTATAAAACCTCCCTCTCTCAGATAAGGGGTACATGTTCTATGGCCCTTTTGTTCAAGAGAGATCTACTTCCTGGGCTAACACTGGGCTCTGTATTTTGTGGACTACTGTGGTGAGCACACCTCTGAAACGAGGGGGGGTCGAGCTATGAACTGGACCCGGTACCCTTTTCTATGTAGGACAGAAACTATGGACACACATTTGGCAGTAGCTTCCATGCCGCCAGATGGTCTTTAGTGACGTTAATGTTTCACATTTTGTTGGAGGGAAAACATTAGATATTGTTGCCCTATGACAGCTCGCTGACCAGAGAAACTGAAAACTTGGGACGGCAGGGCTAGGGAAGCCCTAGAGTACTACTGCACAGTAAAATCCCTAGTGTTGGATTAACACCCAAAGTGTTCATTTGTGTGCAGTGGACTTATATAACATTTACATTTACATTTATTCATTTAGCGGACGCTTTTATCCAAAGCGACTTACAAATGAGAAAATACAAGCAAAGCGATATATCAAGCAGCGAACAATACAAGTAGTGCTACTATACAAGATCTATTAATTGAGTTCCAGAAGAAGCAAAGTGCGCAGAGTAGAGGTGTAAGTGCAATTTTTTTTTTATGGGTTGGTTAGGTGTTCACGGAAGAGGTGGGTTTCTAGCTGTTTTTGAAGATGGTGAGAGATTCTGTGGTCCGGATTGAGGTTGGAAGTTCATTCCACCACTGAGGAACAGTTAGTTTGAATGTTCACTAAAGGGACCATGAGCCACTCTGAGTAGGTACAGCTAAGCGTCGGTCATTGATTGATCGCAGATTGCGTGAGGGAACGTAAGCCTTCAGGAGAGAGTTGAGGTAGGAGTGTGTTGTTCCTGACAAGGTCTTGTACGTGAGCATCAAGGCCTTGAATTTGATGCGAGTGGCTACAGGAAGCCAGTGGAGGGAGATCAAGAGGGGTATGACATGGATTCTCTTGGGCTGGTTGAAGACGGGGCATGCTGCTGCATTCTGAATCATTTGAAAGGGTTTGATGGAGCTGGCCAGGAGGCCCGAGAGTATAAACACTGTAAGGTGTATATAAACACTGTAGGTTATAAATTCAACAGTCTGGGTGTTAAATCAACACTGACGTTTTTGCTGTGTAGGGGCTAACTGCCCTAACAACCTCTCATTCCCTGGTAGCTCCTTCTGCAGCCCTTCAGGACCGCTTCTTTTGACCTGTTTGGTACTGATCATTTTAAATCGGGCCTACTAGCATCAACTCGGTCCATCAACTTTTACCCTAAGGTGGATTATTTTCCTTTAACAGCATGCCCAATCATACTTTACTCCTTACTTACATCGTGACATCAGATGCTCTTCTATGATCTGGGATCTGTAATCAGCCACTAAATGCTCCAACATGGTTCAGCTGTATTATTATCAGAAAACTTCTTTGCCAAGAGGCAAACTGTCAGTTTTCTGTGTATGCAAGTTGTCTAAACAAATGTCGCTTATGAATGAACAGCATGTGAAGTGTTTGCCTGACGAATTAGCTGACCTGATAAAACCAAGACACAAACTTTGAGACACAAACTTTTGTTTCTTTGAGAACAAGCAACTGCACCTTGCCTTTTGAAGTCACTATTACCAAGTGCCTAAAATCAACCACATTTATCTGCTGTCTCAGTTCATTCTAAAGTGTGGCCTCAGCAGTCTCCTCTTTCTGCCATATTTCTCAAGAGAAATCATTCATTTCTTGTAATTTATTTTGCTCTAATCTTACACTGCAAGTTACCATCTGTAAAGGCAGATGGTGCTTCAGAATATGAAAAGAAAATCACACTCTCCTGTCTACAATGTATTATGCTTACTCTTGTGAGTCTCTGCACATGTTGGGGGGTAGGGGGTAAAATTTGGGTCCTAAATGCTAGTTCATTTTTAGAAAGCAGAGATTCGTCCCTGAGAATAGGAGCAAAGTATAAAGAATATTTCAATGTAATCTTTGATTGCAATAAATTTGGGAGTTCCTCAGTGGTGTCTCAAAATCCTAAGACCAGGAGGTAAATTAGGATTCAGTAGGTGGGCATGTCCAACTATATAACATTCCATTCACCATAGTCTCAACCCAGGGGACAAAGGGCATCTGATATCTTTTGCACCGTTTTCTGGCTAAATCCTTCAGAATCTTGAAGGTTGCAACCAGAGTGGTTCTCTGCATGTCTGTGTGTCAGTCTACAGTGGTAAAACCTTTGAACACTGCCAAAATAAGCTTTTTGGTACAAGATATCCTGTAGTGATTGGATTGACTGTAGGTCAATGCCATAGATCATGCCATAGACGTTATTAAATAAGTTTTGCTTGAAACAATAAGTGGTGAGTTAAAAAAGATAATCTTGTACATTTGTATGATCAACTGTGACACTTTTTCTGTTATCAGTCAAGTGACTATTTCCAGTGAAAGTTACTGGCCATGTTTAGTGACAAAAAATTAATAATAATAAAAAAAAATACCAGACATTCTAACAAGTACCAGATGTCTGGCTTGTGAGACTTCATTTGCTTTGTCTCTTTCACTTTCAGGAATGTTGTGTGTCTGGCTATCGGTGCTTATGATGGATCTCCTGAAGTGTCTGAATATGTACTGAACAATTGCAGATATAAACAATATAAACCTTTAAACGTTATGGATGAGAAATGATACACTACTTTACTTGTCTGTGGATTCTTTTTTTTTTTTTTTTTTTTTTTTTTTTTTTTACTGTGATCTGCATCCATTTTCATATCATATATATCATATTTGAATGTGGATAAAATGTATTAATTGGTTTTTGGCAATTTGGCAAGCTATTTTATTTAGCTGATTAGTCTAGGGCCCAGATGTACCCCTTATGTTATCCTTCCACCAGCTCTGCAATAGGATTTGTACTTGGGTCCACTATGGCCCAGATGGAATTAGCTGGGGAATGTTGTCTTAAATCAGCAGAGAGAGAGAGAGAGATAATGTGTATATGTGCATGCATGTGTGTAATCACCACTGTCTAGTATGCTAGAGCTTTAGCTGTTTTATCAGAGGAGGGATTGTGGGCTTGATTGAGTTTAAATGTGTATTATATCTTAGGAATTATAACCAGTATTTTATGATGATTAGCCTACTTTATAATGCAGTATGCTGTATGTATTGTTCGGTATACAGACGTATCGAATAGAGAACGCAATTTCTTTGAACGATATGACAAGATACCATATCATTACAGCCCTAGTAAATATGCATCATGTCAGATCTTACAACACAGACACTGTATGCTTTATGTGATTTACATGCTGGGTACCACACAAAGATAGAGTACATTGGGAGCTTTGTGATTATAGACAGGCTTGGGGAGTAACGGAATATACACGTAACGGTATTACATAATCAGGATACAATAAACTGGTAACTGTAATCCGTTACAGTTATGTCAAAAAACAAAGTAATCAGATTACAGGTACATTTTGTAAAAAAATAGGAATACTACCAGGATTACAGTTTTTGTTTAAAAGCAAAGAAATTAATCTTTTGATTAAATAGTCGTGACTCACATGAGCAACCTCCTGGTGCATGCGCAAATAAATTTTGCACAAAGTAAATTTGGTAGAAATTAGCACAATTGTTCTCTGAAATACTTTTCTTAGGGTGACCACACGTCCTCTGTTTCAGACCTTAAAAATCGTCCGGCCTGGATTTCTAAATTTGAGAAAATGTCTGGGATTCGCATTTAGTTTCATTATGATGTGCTTATGGTCTAATATTGCACCATGTGTGCGCTTATTTGCATTGCTTTAACCCCTCTCTGTAATTACCGCCTTCTCGCACACCAATTGCTCGATTCTAAAAGGCTTGCAGCAACTATTACCCAAATTCCTGCCTAAGTGCTTCCAAAGTGCTGTTGTGTTTGGCATCAAACAGTTGCTTGACAGTAGCAGCAAATAACAGCCGTCCAGAGTCGAAACAGCACCCATGGCCATATAAGGTCGTTTCTAATTTCATGTTATCACATTGCTTCATATCACATGGTCATAAAAATGTGTAAATGATGGGAGAAGGTACACTCGTGGCACCTAATATTTTATATTATTCCAAAGACATTCAAAGGAATGTAGGGCATGGACAAAATGAAACTAATTTTATTTCTATATATATATTTACGTGATGCTCATAGTGTGTCATTTTCAGGGTATTAAAGTCTGCATTCATAGTAACACTGCTTTGAACGCTATTAAGATGCTATTAAAGCTTTTCTCTTGGCTTTATTTACATTTGAGAACTTGAAGTAATCCCAAAATAATCAGATTACATTACTTTCATATTGTGATACTTGGATTATGTTACTGATGACATTTTTATGAAGTAATTTGTAACTGGAACTGAATGCATTTTTAAAGTAACCCTCCCAACCCTGAGGTGATGACTGAAATGAACAAACAAATATAAAATTAAATGTGGGAAAAAAGGTGTTTTATATATACCATTTTGGTTCTCATGCAAATTCTTGCCCTTAAACTGTCCAGCACGTTCTTACGCTAGTGCCATAAGAACTTTGTTGAATTTTGCAAGCTATTTCTTTTTTCTTTTTTCAGGAAGGTGATGGTATTCCCGGTGAATACTGATGCCCTGTCCAAACAGGTTTTCTTATTGGTCCAAGTCCAAGTGTTCCTCAAGCTCAGGTTCAGAACTGTAGAAAGATCCTTACAGTCTGTCTTCATAGTTTTATGAATGTAAATGCACAGGGATTTCATCCACCACAACACTTAGAATCAGTCTGAGCTACTGTAATGTGACATCAGAAAAGGAAACTCTGCAACTTTAATACAGAATTGGAGTCAGGCTTTCACTTTCTCCTTGAGAAATATCTGCATATTTTCCCCCCTCAACCTCAAACAGGGCCCAATCTATATCAGCATGTGGATACCTGGTTAAGGATGCAGATAGCAGCATACTCAGTATGTCTCCATCTTTGTGGCAGTTGAACAGGATGATTTGTGTCAAAATGATCTCTGATCAGTTATCAGCCCAGCATTTTATGAAAGGCACTGATAATGGTTCGATACGTTTATCTTGTGCTTTATTGAGCAAGACATGTTTTATGCACATCTTCTGTAAAGGGCAACACTGTGGGTGTTCTTTCAATTTGTTCTTCCAGATTGTGTGCATCTCTTGCAGAGATGAAACCACGAACCACCATTCTTTATGTATATCTTGGACGTCAATGACTCTCTTCACCAAATCATAGTCTTTGCTAATCAATACTTAACTTTTCTACACTTACTAAGCTTCATTAGACCTTTTCTCAAGTTGTTTTATCTTCTCTCTCAAAAGTTGAAGTTTTGTATGTGTTCGTCTAATCCTCATACCAACATGCATGTCTGACAACTTGGACTGTCTTCATCTAGTTGTGTGTATCTATAAAATCTTTGTCTCCTATGATGCAACTTTGCTCTAATCAATACTTAACTTTACTTCACTTACTAAACTTCATTAGACCTTTTCCCAATTTTTTTTTTTTTTTTATCTTCTCTTTCAAGAGTTGAAGTTTTGTATGTGTTCGTTTTATCCTCATACCCACATGCATGTCTTACAGCTTGGACTGTCTTCATCAAGTTGTGTGGATCTATGAAATCTTTGTCTCCTATGATGCAACTTTGCTAATCAATACCCACATGCATGTCTGACAGCTTGTATACATAGTACCCTCTGTGATGTTTATCATCCAAATATGATATGCCATTCTTATCTGTTTAGAACCCTTATGTATGATATCTTATTATGAGATTATTTTAAATAAAATATAAAACGATTCAGCCTATTTTTAGACGCTTTTACACATTTCGAGTTTTTAAATGTTCTTATTCTACAGATAGGAAATTTAGCTTCTTTATAGAAATACATTTTGATTGCGTCAATCATTAAATAATGATTTCAATTAGGGGGGAGGGGAAAACTGCCATGTATCAAATATCTGCCAGTAAAACTACAGCCCCTGTCAGAAATTATGGAACCACACTCAGAGGATGGCTTTATTTCATATCAAATAAACAAATCACAGATATGACACAAAACAATTTTTGTTTAACAGCTGAACATTCAGGCTTCATAAAACATACCACAAACAAATAAAATTTAATTGTTTCAATTAACGGCATATTTTTTTTTCAGATTAAGTAGAGGAAAAATGATGGAATCATCAACAACAACAACAAAAAAAATCACAGTTAGTACTTTGTTGCTCCTCCTTGGGCTTTTATAACGGTCTGAATTCTTTGAGGCATGGACTTCATTGATGAAGAACAATATTCTTCATCAAGCTGGTTCCAACTTTCTCGAATAGCGGTTGATAGATCAGCTTTGCAGGATTGAGCCTTGTCATGGCCTTTCCTGCGCTGCAGTAAGATGCATTATCATCCTGAAAAATGGCTTCATCATCACCAAACCTATTTTCTGAAGATGGGATGAGAAAGTGTCCAAAATTTCAATGTAGACCTGTGCATTGACTGTTAAGGTCTCCCCTGGTCCTTTATATGACATGCAACCCCATGTCATAAATGAGTGAAAATTTGATTGTTTTCTTCAGACAATCACCTTTATGTTTCATTAAAAATGGCACCAGACATCATATGGTGAAAAAGTTCCAGCATCGTCTCCTTGGCCAATGCAGATTTGTGATTCATCACTGAATATCACTTCCATCCAATCATCCACACTCCCTGATTGCTACTCTTTAGCCTACTGTGACTTTGTTTTCTTCTGTTTAGGTGTTCATGCAACTTTTCGATGGGCTTTTCTTTAAGTAAATCCCATTTCATTAGCCAATTTCTTACAATTCTGTCACAAATAGAGCTGCAACAACTAATTGATAAAATTGATAATAATTGATTATGAAAATCTTCATCAACAAATGTCATTATCAATTACTAGGTTTGCGCAAGGTATGGGGCACATTTACTCATTGCGTTACTTCTGTTCCCAAAACATGGTTTGGAGAGTAAATCCTAGAGTTGTGTCCCAAATGATGTACTATACACTTACACTATGCACTGTGTACTCTAACATCTGGTGTACGAATTTTAGAAGGGTAGTATCGTCTCAAATGGAACACTAACCTGAAGTATAAGCCATCTCCCAATCAATGGCAGATGATGTCAAATGCACGTAACGCTGCTAGCTTTAGAGTCAAGGAAAATAAATTTCTTCAGTTTACTGTTGATGTCAGCATTATCTTTTACGGCCAACAGACGGAGATGTAATCGTCAAGTGACGGCGGGAAAAAAGTGTGCGACCTCCAAGAGCTCTAAGGCAGGGAGGAATTTTATATTAAATGTCGTGGAGAAAACTGTAACCTGCAAACTTTACAAAATTTAGCTTGTGTAGCATGGAAGCACAACAGTGATGCACGAGCACAAACTTGTGTTTATATCCAAAATGCTCCACTGTGTGCAGGGGGTTGGGAAAACTAGTGCGAATTGCTTAAAAGCATTCATTCAATTCAAGTTTTTTTTGTCATTATATGCTGTATTTGCACACTTGCAGTATAAATTCTGTTGTTTATTATAACTGCAGCGATCTGTAAGTGATCTATTAGTAACGAGGCCGTGTTGCTCCTTACTCGCAGTGTAGTGATAAACAGGGTAGCGTAAGTAAGATCTGTAATGTCTAATTAAAACTCTATGATCAGAGTAAACATAAGTAAAACAATATGCCTAAAGGCAATGAGTGATAGAAACCACAATGTGCAGTGAAAGTGATATTTTATTATTAGTTTAGGACTGCATCCATAAAAAAAAAATTGCACAAATACTCATATATAAGATAAACTAATTATCTATCTATCTATCTATCTATCTATCTATCTATCTATCTATCTATCTATCTATCTATCTATCTATCTATCTATCTATCTATCTATGTCTCAAAATTGGACAAACAATTGTATTAATGTAAAGTTTTAGTCTGAAGTTTATATCTGTAACACTCAGTTTAAGGATTTTATTTTACATACGAAAAAATGCTACTGAAAGTTGGTTTTCCCCTCATCCGATTAATCGAAAATAAATCAATAAATGGCCGATTAATCAACGATGAAAATAATTGTTAGTTGCTGCCCTAGTCACAAACGTTGATTTCTGTTTCTGCCCATTTGTTTGTCATTTGTTTATTTGTGCATTTTCTATTTTCAAGCTATCTTTGAGTTTTCTATCCTGACGCTTTAACCTCTTCCTTGGTCTACCTTTGTTTTCCTTTTAAAACTTTCCCATTTTGTACAGCTAACTGGGAACAACCAACAGCTTTTTTTTTCACCCTCCATGTTGGATTTCCTTCTTGAAGGAATTGTTTTCAGTTGACAACTCCATGTTTCCTTTCAAAAAGCAAAGGTCTGTGAGCACTTTCTTTTAACTGCAGACTAATTTGCATTTTTAGACTTGTTCAGCTATTAAACAAAAATTGGTTTGTGTCATATCTTTGATTTGTTTATTTGCTACGAAGCAAAATATCCGGGTGAACATCCTCTAAGGGTGGCAATTCCAAATTTTTTGCCAAAAGGGTTGTATTAGCCTATTTCAAGCCAGAAATTAGTAAAAAAAAACAAAAAACAAAACCCAAAAACAAAAAAAACATCTCAATGTTTAATACCTTGTTAATGTTACTGATGTCTTAATGCTGAAGTGCATGGCTTGTTTACATTAACTAATGTGTCAAACAATAATAAACCATTAATTTTAAAGCAGTAACACTTTTTATTTCAACTGACCTTACTACAACCCTTAACCCATTTTCTGTGCTTAATATAATTTGAGAATTTCCGTGAAGCTGCTTTGTGACAACATTATTAAAAGTGATATTCAAATAGAATATAATTTAATTGATTGAATGTTTGGTTAGTTCCACATTCTTAGCTGCTTTTTTCCTCGACCCCTAGTGTGGTGCTATCAGGGATAGACTTGCTCGGTTGAACAGAGCTGGTGTCCGACAGAGACTGATTGCTCAGGTTTAGTGGTTTAAGGGATGTGCTGCTCTCTGAACTACTCTCATCACTTCACATCATTGGAATCTGCGGCTCTCCGCTGTCTGGAGTAGATTCGAAGAGCTCATCGGAAGTGTCCAGAATTAAGTCTTTCATCTCAAAATCAATAGCATAATTTAGTCCACCATGTTTCTCTTAGGCCTAAAAGACTATTTCAAGATCCTGTAATATATCAGATCTCTCAGGACCTGTACTACAAATGTCTGAGCTGCTGTTCCTCTGAATTGAGAGGACCTGTTGAGGTAATTTGGGCACTTTATGAGGATGCCCCCTGGTTGGTTTGCTGAACCAGGACCCTTTGGAGAGATTACACACGCGTTATTTTGTAGTTACTACTTAGCAGTGGGGTACACTGTTCTAAACAAGCATATCTTTGACTAACACCTGGTTTGTTGGGACTCTTTATATAGAAACCATAAGCAGACAAGATAATAGACAAAAAGGATAAGGTTTTGTGACTTGAAATTTCACTCAAACATCCTGCTGTGGCTTTTTTGTAAGATACATTTAAGCGGTACATAAATCACAGCAAGTGGTAAAATAGGTCAAAGGAAGGTGATGCTCTAATAAATATTATTGAATGATGAGAGGAGGAACTGGAAGCACTAGATAAAAGCACTGTTGCACAATACATAAAATTATGTTATTTTGGCAATTCACATGTTACTCGTAATACTTTGAAAGTTCTAAAACCGATATTCAATTCAATTCAGTTTTATTTGCATAGCACTTTTAACAATTGTCACAAAGCGCTTTGTGACAGTGACCATGTCTATAACTCTATAACTCACTCTATCTATATGGCCAAAAAGAGTAATTTCTGAATTCATTATTGTTTAAACAAGCCTAATTTGTTGAAGTTACTGTTCAGTGATGGTGACTTGAGTGAAAAACTGTTCATAGCAATTGCAGTCAGGCTATTGTAGCAATTGCGGTCCATTGTAGCGAAACTGTTTGTAGGAATTAATTTATGAAAACTAATGTACGTGCCTGCTAGTAATATTTGCTAATTGGAAACACAGAGATGGAGGGTACCTTGTTACTTCAAGGCCAGTCCCTTTTCTCCATAATCATGTATAATTTAATCTCCTTTGATAATGTCTGTTATTGCAAACAGACAGCAATGTGACCTTCCATCCATTTCAGTCTGCAATTTGGGTGTTTGTGGGCATCATTACCCAACCTACCAAAAGAGCCATCTTCTCTTGCTGCATCAATACTTAATTCCCATAAAGAGAGAGTGACAGAAAAAGGCAAAGCCTTTGCTGACTGAATATTCAGTATCCAACTCTGCAATTATTATAGCTGTTCACCCAGAGATCTAATGCTTTGTTTCTTTTTAAATGTCAGGTGAGTTTCTGGTCAAGCTGTAAATGTTAATGTATATTCTAAGCAGACAATGCTGTGGTGTGAATGTGTAACTACAGGACAATGAAACGTTCTTTTAAAAACACAAAGCTCTGGCCGTATTTCGTAGAGGTCACTTCTATGGGTCATTTGATTCTATCAGCAGATGTACTATAGGCTGAATATATTTTCTAGACAAAATCCCTCCTTCAGCACATCTCCTTTGACTTATAGAAACAATTAGAGGGTACAAGGCTATGAATAAAATTAGCAGCTTACCACCATGTATTCCCTTACCCTTTGTGGTAGATTCTTTTCCTTTGGCCCTCAATAAAAAAAAATCATTTCCTCCCATGTACTCAACCACAAAATCTCTTTTGGAAAATGAAGCTAGAGAGAAGACACCACTGGCTGCTTAAAAAAAATAATATATAATAGTAGAAAAACAGCCCCAAAACATTAAAGAGCCACCACCGTATTTAACCGTGGGCATGAGGTACTTTTCCATGTGGCTATCTCTCTCCGTGTGCACCAAAACCACCTCTGGTGTTTATTGCCAAAAAGCTCTATTTTGGTTTCGTATGACCATAGAACCCGATCCCATTTGAAGTTCCAGTAGTGTCTGGCAAACTGAAGATGCTCGAGTTTGTTTTTGGATGAGAGTAGAGGCTTTTTCTTGAAACCCTTCCAACCCAAACAACTTGTGGTGATGTAGGTGAGTTCAGATTGTAGTTTTGGAGACTTTTTGACCCCAAGATGCAACTAACTTCTGCAATTCTGCAAATCTCCAAGGATCACACTAGGAGATTTTTTGGCCACTCGAACCATCCTCTTCACAATTTCCAATTTCAAGTTGACTCATAACATTTCCAGTTGACTGGAACTTCTTAATTATTGCCCTGATGTCGGAAATTTTCAATGCTTGTGTGATTTTCTTATAGCCACTTCCCATTTTGTGAAGCTCAACAATCTTTTGCTGCACATCATGGCTATATTCCTTGGTCTTACCCATTGTTATGAATGATTAAGTGAATTTGGCCTGTGTGTCACCTCATATTTATACCCCTTTGAAACAGTAAGTCATGGTTGAACATATCCCTGTTCCTAGTCACCTAAGTCTACTAAAAAATGTAAAATATCAATGAGAATATACTTCAAATATATTTTTCTCATATGAATTCATACCAATAATTGTCGACCACCTCTATTTAACAAATCTTTTTTTATGATAAACCTGTGTTGCGTTTGCAATTGTTTGATATCCATGAGAGCAGAGTATTTTTGTGAATCTTTTGAACAAAAGATAAAAAGGTTCAACAATAAAAACAATTTTTCACAGCCTTCTTTGCTCATATTTACCAAGGGTGTCAATATCAGTGGACGGCATTGTTCGTGTGCATATATATTAATCAAACAAATTAATTAGGAACACTCCTCAATCTACGATCCAATTATAATATTTATTGGCTTCCAATGGTTTGTCTAAAAAACTAAATCCTATTTATGCAATTGTCATAATTTTTAATTGACCCACCAAACAGTTTTAAAAATGCAACCCACTTAAATCTTGTAAGTCGCTTTGGATAAAAGCGTCTGCTAAATGAATAAATGTAAATGTAATGTACTAATTTGTTGACATTTCACAAACCGCCTAATTAAATAATGTTTTTTACTTTATGCCGCGATTAAAAAAAGATAGCATGAAACTTCATCTACCTTGAATCGAACACTGTCTAAAAAATTGTTGTAGGAGATAAACAAATCACCTAATTTGAATCTTTCAGCAGTAAAGGTTTAATGAAATGGCCTGTATTTAGCCAGAATAGTTCATTGTTAAATAGTCATTTAACTAGTCCATTAATTTTATCATATCCATCTGGACTTGGTTATTAACAAGATTCTAAAAGTTTGTTTATAAGGCAAGAGGAAAATGAAAGAGAAGAACCTTCAGCAAAGGAAACATCTGTGTGGGTCTATCATAAACAATACCCACTGACAGGTCACCTCTAGCTTTGGCCTGACTTTGCAATTACATGATGTATGGGATCTTTGAGAAAGCTTATACCCCAACAACTAAATGTTCATATATGATTGAATAAAAGAGGCTATGACAAAAACAATCCAGGGCCAAGGAAGACAATTTTATCTTCATAATTAAGGAATAATATACAATACAAAACACTGTGTGGCTATATAAAAACAATACACGCTGGTGTTGTGTGATATGTAAATACACTGAAGTGATTTGTTTTTATATAACAGCTCAGTCTGAAGCTGTTATTCCAATAAATCCACAGTGATTTGCCAATGAACGACACATCACGCGTTTTAACTGTTAACAGCTACAATTAATGCCGTTGAACATCCATGAGACAAGTTAGTACCTGTTATCACTTGTGCTGTAGCAGCTATCATTCAAATAATCATAATCATACTGAGAAATCAGAAATCACCTGTCCTGAACACTTTCCTGTGCCAGGAAACTTACTGATTGTTACAAAGTGCTGACGCCGGAGAGCTTTCTGTTAAGAGATATATGTGGTTTCTTTTTTGAACAACACAAATCCTTTTATTATTAGCCATAGCGTATGTGGAGCATCTGAAATACCAGCCCCGATGGCTGCACGGTTACTATAGGAACTCTAGCGCATTAATATAAACCTATCATTTATGTTACAGCTGGAACTATTGTCAGAGCTGCTGTTGTTAAACACGAATCCACACTTTCTGATTTGAGAATTCAACTGCGCCATGGTAACCGACATTGAAAAGAGCTGCATGTTTATGTGCAATATCTCTAACACACAGTTATCACTGTGCAGCAGTATCATCTAAAAATGTTTATATAATCTACGAAATGCAGAAATGTAAGCAGAAGTTTATCCACAGGCTTCATGCTGTAGCTTCTAGCTCATCACTTTCTGAGAATTAGGGATGTGGTTTCTAGCAAATTTTTATTACTCCAAGAGAAAATGTGAAGTACCTGGAGGGGGGAAAAATTTAATCCAAATAGACTTGTTTTTATTGTAGATCTCTTTAGTCCTTTGGTATGCATTGAGAGTATAGAAACTTACCTTCAAAGCAAGTAGGTGGTAACATGAGTGTGTGACAGGGTCGCACAAGCCCCGCCCCCTGCAAATCATGATTCCAGACTACAGGGGCTGCTGTAGAGTAACTAGTTCTCTCACTGAAAAATAGCCCAAATAACACCTTATGAGCCAAGTTTAAAGAAAGTGAGACGCCTAATTACAGCTTGCCCAGTATGTTTCAGTGCATCACCCTTGAAGGGATTTCTGCCCCATAATATTTTGGGCCAAAATGTTGTTTGTGCGAAAACATTAAGTCCCCAAGAAGAGAGGATTTTGCACACACACACACACACACACACACACACACACACACACACACACACACACACACACACACACACACACACACAGACACAAGCAACTCAGGCAATTAATTTTTCTGGCAGCTAATTATACAAAAAAGATGAGGTAAACACATTCAGTAGTAATTTTTCAAGGACTTTGATATATCGTAATTACTCAGTAGACATTAGCGGGAAAGACAGGATGGAAAAGAGAAAATCTGAAAGAGATGACTGGTTAATCCAAAGGCAGCGCTAGTTCATCTAATCTATTTAGTAGCCTCTAATCTAACTCAGTGGGGTGTTAAATTTTAAAAGGTGTCTGGAAGAAAAAGGGGCTTTTATTATTTCTTTTTTTAAGAAGAAGTTTGGGTCCACAGAGTACGGCACTTCAGTTACAAATGGTTCTGGTGTTAATCCATCCTAAGAGACAATCCATGATAGCAGCTGGGAGTGTCACAGTATTTTTCTTCCTCCTTTTCCCTTTATTTCTCTCTCTCTCTCTCTCTCTCTCTCTCTCTCTTTCACACACACACACACGCACACACACACACACACACACACACACACACACACACACACACACACACACACACACACACACACATTCCCAGTGTAAATCTCTGATTCTCCTATTCTGTCTCTAAACATGTTTGTCTTTCATTCTCTGCCTGTCCGTTATTCCCTCTGCATTTTCTTCTCCTTCGTATTTCTTGTTGACTTTGTGTTTTTGTACTCTGAGAAGACGAACATTCGAATAAACATCTAATACAGTCTAGTATATAGCCAACTTATTGCTGCACAGTAGTCCTAGTTGTAATTATCACATCAATCACTGCAAATTTGCTGTAATTTAAAAGGTTGGCTTCCACTCATGTTATTCCGCAACTTATAAAATAGCACTTGATCCAGCACACTCGACAGTCATTAACTTAATCTAGCCATGAGGTACTAAATCAAGATTATGAAATCATAACATATGCATGGGATATAATATATTTAATCGTGCTTTAGATGAACTGTTTGAGTTGTAAAATTAATTAAATAACGTACCTGTGGTTTGAAGGATAAAATGACTAAGCACACATATGTGATGCTGACAGCTTAATTGAGGTTAATTTAGAATATTTTCCCTTAAACAGTCATGTGGACACGTGTTTAGAGGAGTCTGTGAGACTCGTGTTGCCTTTGCGTGAGCATCGAGTATGCTTTCATGTCAGTTTAAGCTCCTTTCTCTGTCCCATGAGCTTCATATCTGACTGCCCACTCTCACCAATATAACGTAAGCTAAATACAATCGCACTCATACCTTTTTTGTTTGGTCTGAGCGATCCCAGTACTGATACACACCTCTACTTTCCAGGGTTTACATGGTATTACATCAGGATGCACGTTATACAGAATGTGGAATATAACAAATCCCATTGCGACATGCGTTTTCTTCTCTATTGACTTTACTCTGTTGTTGCTTCACTGTACTAATGTTTTTAATCAGACACCTCAAAAGGTGTCAGCATGTTCCAGGATAAGTCACCAAGATGTCATCATCCTCTTCCCATTAATGCGCTGTTTTCTTTTCCAATCATTTCCTGGTGAGGCCACTCATTTGTCACAGTCGTAATCATAGTTGTCAATCAATGGCTTGTTTTCACACATGAAATCTTCACAAATTATCAAAGTATTTCTCATATAAAAAGGCCTGAGCGGAAAAGAGCTTGTTATTCTCATGTTTTCTTTCTTTCTCTTACTGCTTGTCGCACTTTCTCTGATAAGTTCAGACTCCTTGAAAACACATTCATGTTAAAGTGAAATGATTATTTTGCGAGTGCTGCACACTCATGTGTTTTTTTTTCTTTTTAATTTTGCATCTTGGCATCCTGTCCCCATGAAAATCAGTGTTGGTTGTCACTAAAAATGAAGCTTTTTCAAAACCATGCTCCATGCTTTTGTTGTGTTCACGTGTACGGAAGAAAAAAAATAAAATAAAAAAAAGCATGGTTTTGAAAACATTGATGTTACTACCGCTCGATACGCAGCTCATAACATTATTCTTGAGTCGTTGGACTCGAGTAAGTTTATGAGCCAGGTTACTTTATCGTCATGGAGTACAACCTCCATGGCACTCCTCAAGACTACACATTATGCAGATAGTGCAGACATATTCACGGATATACTACGGATAGGATGAAATACTCTTGCCAGCTAATTGGTTGTCATTTCAAAACGTTAATGTAGACAGACTGTTTTCCTCTTTTTTTTTTTGGTGATCAGACGGGTCAAAAACTGTTTTTGGAAATGCATATACGTGTAGATGGGTTTCTCTGGTTGACAAAATAACAGAGCAGATTGCATGCCCCTTTAATTAAAGCGATAATCACTATGGACGTTGTTGGCGTTGGTTGAAGGATTTAAGCCTCTTTAAAGCAAGTTTGTTTATGTACTTCACCAAGAGGAATCAACATACTGACTGCCAGATTCATTAATATTGTGCTGTTATTTCAATGGAAAAACTGAAACTGTTGATTTGCTGTCTACACATACACAGGGGGAAAAAATTAGAGCTGGAAGAAATTGGGAGAAAATATATGCATAGTTTATAAATATTTTATAAATACTTATATATATATATATATATATATATATATATATATATATATATATATATATATATATATATATATATATATATATATATATATATATAATTAGTCTGACCTTGTCCTCTGTTAGCCTCCAATCCACTAAGGATTTTCAATTTTGTATTTGTTTGTCTGACCTGCACTGCTTTTCTTACCGCTCTTTGGATAATACATGCTAATAGATATATGGTAATATTGTTACGCATTGCATATGCTATTACAGAATACATCCACTTTGAATAAATGGCCCTTTAAGTGAATCTTAATGGGTTATCATGGCTGGGGTCATCTCAGTCTCGGATTTTACGTAGATAATTATTTTACCCTGCCTTGTATTATCATTATTAAACTGTAATAATGAGATATCTGGGACTCTTTGTACAAAAAACTGTATTATCCACAATCTGAACAACATAATAGACAGCTCTGTTTGTGAGTGTAATGCAGATTACTTCGGGGGGGAAAAAAAAACCTTTGCATAATTAGAAAGGATATAATTACAATAGTGGCCAAAGAAACACGATGATGAAATGGCAATGAAGCATGGTAAGCCTTCAATAATGCCTTGTCTTCGTGCTGCTACTCCAGCCTCTACTTTTTAAGATTTCATATCAGCGCAGTGTATTGCTGCGGCACTATTTAACAGTGAACTTAAAATTAGCACTATCAAAGCAAGTCGGAGTTTTACTTACTTTGATAATTGCTTCTGAGATGGGAAGGATAAGGGCAAAATTAAAATGTGATGTTGGCTCATTTTTATCTCAAGCCATTTCATTAAATTTTCAAGCCAGTGGTTTCTCTAAGCTTTTCCATACAAACCCACTTGAGATTTCTTGAATATCTGCATGGGCCTTTCTTCTTCTTTTCAGTATTCATGCAGTGCATTAACATGCACATAAAATGTGTGAAGGCCATCCATGTGTCCTCACCTGACATCTTTTAATGCCCAAACTGCATTCCAATACTAAAGAGGAGATGTGCAGGGAACAGATATAAAATCCGGATGTGTTCTTGGTCTTCCCTTCATTTGTACCGTTTTCAATTTTGTATTTATTTTTTTTGGTCTATGTATTGGCATTGCAGAATCCCCAGGTTTATTTATTTATTTTTATTTAAAATGTATAATTTAAAAATAAAAAATAAAATGTACTTGGTTTAAACACAATGGTCATCTTTGTGTCATGGCACATAATACATTTTGGTTATACAGCTGTGTACTGAAACCTCAGCATCTCGGCTCAGGATGGTCCTAGCTCCTTAGAACACATAACAAGGTATATGGTAAATGGTCGGCACTTATATAGCGCTTTTATCCAAAGCGCTTTACACTGTGCCTCATTCACCCATTCACACACATACTCACACACCAATGGTAGCAGAGTTGCTACGCAAGGCGCTAACCTGCCAACGGGAGCAACTTGGGGTTCAGTGTCTTACCCAAGAACACTTCGGTATGTGGAGTCATGCGGGCCGGGAATTGAACCGCCAACCCTATGATTAGTGGACAACCCGCTCTACCACCTGATCCACAGCCGCCCTTATACATATATAAACATTTTGTTTTTATACATGATAGTATTTCATTCTATCTGTACATATGTAAACATTTTGCACATTGCTCTTTCTTAGACTCAGAACTTAAGTCCAAATGTAATGCTCAAGATTGCTCACAGTTCCACTTTTAGGGTCAATTTATAATGAGAAGGTTTGAGCTAGCATTATTTACAGATCTAGGGCTAGTATAAATCTGTGGAAAAGCCTGCTTTAGTCATGCGTTGTGAGAAAAGAACAGATGTAATATAAGCATTATAAATAATAAGAAATGAACAGTATTTTACAGTAATAGCTCTGTTTGACACTGTTCATTTGTGAAACACCCAACTGAACACTGTAATTCCATATTTGGATCAAAACTATTCACGCATACCAACTCAAAACTGTAGAAATAGTGGATTATGATTATGTTTAACAATAGTCATGGTCCTGCAAACATTCTGGCAGTTCCACTGAAGAACACAGTTTTGCATCTTATCTAGGGCAGATGTTGTTTCCTGGAGTCTCCTGCATCTAGAACTGTACTTTATAATTGAATTGATGAATGAATGAATAATAATAATAAGAAGAAGTAGAATGACCTTCAAATAACTTTGTTTGCCTATGAGGAATTATATTTGAATATATTGTTACGATGTTTAATAAATAGTTCTATTAGTTCAAAAATGATTGTTTTTAGATTGGCGTGTCTAAAGTGTCCGTAGTGTATGAATGGGTGTGTGAATGTGTATGTGATTGTGCCCTGCGATGTATTGGCACCCTGTCCAGGGTGTACCCCGCCTTGTGCCCGATGCCCCCTGGGATAGGCTCCAGGTTCCCCGTGACCCTGAAAAGGAGTAAGCGGTATAGAAGATGGATGGATGGATGGATGGTTGAATTGTTTTGATTTGTGTGGTGTAATTAAATTTTATTGTGCGTGTTTTGTATGTTTTCTTGGCTCCAAACTAGTGAAGTTCTCCCGCCAATTCAGGAGCCATTGCTCTACAATCCACTCAAGATCCAACCTGAAATTGACTTCTTTAAAACTCACTGAACTCAAACACATCTTCTTCCCGTGTTCTCCTCTGTCAAGTAGGCGGCAGAGACCGACGCAAGCGCAGGTTAGATTTTATCGAAAAATCAAGGTCATCAATCAGCAAATGGGTAAAACTAGACAAAGCCAAAGAGCAAAGTATCAACAAAACAAAGTCAGAACCAGGAATACACCACATAATAAAACCAAGCAGCCTGGAATCATCACTAGTAACCCTAAGAGTGAGACTTGTGAAGTGTGAATGAATTTCTGGGTCATTTATACTGCATGTGTAATCTCAGGAACGGTGATCAGAAGTCAGATGAAGTCAGGGTGAGTGGCAGAATCGTGTTATTCAACTGACATGGATTGTAGTTATTGTTGCCGATGGGGAATGGTGTCCGTTTCAGCCATATTATCTTGCAGTGGTGAATTTCGGGATTTGGCATTTGAGGTTGAAACCAGCTGTGGCATACTTCATTCCCACCAAGCCCCTCCCAAGAAGCTCAGTCTGGGAGCTGATATTTTATATATATATATTTATTTTTCTGCCTCCGCGACGTGGGCCTGGATGATCATGACGTGACATCCCCATTACCCAATGTATTTAAGCAGTTCAATCATTGGTGTTCTTTGCAAGGTTTTGACTTTCATTCCTGATTGTAATTCTGAGCATTAGTTGTTTTTCTTGACTTTGACTTCCCTGTATTTGGTCTGGTTTTCTTCACATTACTCTGTTTGTAGGATCGATTGACCTTGGCCTGTTTGATAACTTTGTCTGATGTTTTGGATTGTTTAATAAAGATTTGACTTGCTCTTATGTACACTTGCCACAGAATGCATTACTAAAAAGCCAAAGGTTGTTAAAAGTCTTTTTTTTTCATGTTTAAGAAAATATAATTATTAAGGAAATGTTAGTAAAACATAACAGACATTTCTGGGCCTCCTCTGGGTCATATTACACCAGCTCGGCTGCCTGCTCCTCAGCCCTTACGCAGTACGTGTCTTTTATCAAGGCTCCTGACGGCAACGTTTCCTGCTACATTTCTCTTACTATTAGTTAGATTTTCAGTTACACAAATTCACTGAAAGATATTGCCTTGTTTACGTTTTCCTCCCATAGTTGGCAACTCACAAGCAACACAAAAGATTTGCATAGAAGCAGTATCCATATTGCATATTTTACTTTGGCTTTATTATAGCAATAAAAAAAAACAAACAACAACTCAGTTGTAGCTAAGCAGTCATATCAGATTCTATTTATTTATACATACTGAATAAAAGTGCTCCATGGAAAAAAAAATCCTATTGCAATATGCAATAAAACAATGCTCAATAGCATCTCAAACACGTGTAAGTTTGTTCCCCATGCTAGCAAACATGCTACATATATGATAAAAATTATTTTTCCAAGTCCGTTCTTTATGTTTCTGAACTTGAGAAACACTTTATTAATTGTTGGAGGACAGATCTTAGCTGTAGATGATGTGGAAAGCTCACTGAGGGTGGAAAAGTATTTAGTTATTTATTGAGTCTATTTATGAACTGTGATATGGTATTATAATGAGCTGTGATAGCTGAGTGTGTGCGTGTGTGCATGTTCTTAGACCTCTATGACGACCAAATGTCTCTAGAGCAAAAAGAATACATGTCAATTTTGACCTTAAAGACACAGAGGGTTTTCTTTTGAGAACTAAAGGTAAGGCTTAGGGTTAGGTGCAGGCATATCGAATTTGTCTGCTGTAATGCAAATGCATAAGAAATACCTTACACATATACTAATACCAGCATGTATGATGAGTATGTATATTGAAGTTAGGTATTTGACGGACAGTATGAACGTGAAAAGCTTGATTCACTTTAAGCTGTTCGTTCAAACCCCCTCCTCCCCCCACAGTGAGACGAAGAGCATTTTCAGTTGCCCCTCTTTCTACCATGTAATCATGTTCAGAAATACTGAACTCCTTAACTCTCTAATATGAGCGCATCTCTCTGCTGATATAACATATATAATATGATATAATATAATATAACATATATGCAGTGCTGCAAAAGTCAATGATTTAATTTATGGTTGGAGATATTGATTGAGTTTCTCCTAGTTTAATATATTACAATTGATCCAATTTATAGTTCTGTCTTTTAGACATGACACAGTCAGTGAATGTAATCACGTAATAGCCACAACTAAAGTGGCTATTAAAACTAAAGTTTAAAAAATGCATAATTTCAGTTCTAAAATCTGATTGGCTGAGCCACATTCAAAGCCATTGTAAAAATCCTCCATATATTTACACCTCTGGCTGCATCACAATAAATGCATTCTCTATTAATGCTTATTATTAATTAATAAAAGTGTTGCACTACAGCCGTTGTTCTCTCTATGGAATATTTGTCTGCTATATTGCATAACCACGAAAGCTTACTGTTAACAAACTTCATTTTATGCCAGAAGAATTGTTTATTGCAAATAGTATTCAAAATTATTTAAATTATTTATTGAATATTGGATTTTTTTTAAAAAATTATTTTTGTCCTGTTTATCTGAAAGCAATAAGACCCTCAAGGCTGCGCTTTACACTGACTTTATCTTGGCTGAAGGATTTTACTCTGGTTCACATCCTCAAGTGGATTACTGCATTAATATACTCAATTAAAAGTGCAAATCATCTAAAAAATACTCTCTGTTAGAGGCACACTTTAATCAACTTGTATTTACTACAAAAGTCTACACTCTTATATTCACTGTGTAAATTTAAACATAAAATAAAAAAGTCACCAAAGAGTCCAGGAAGATAAGCAAACATTAACTTCTTCTTCTTCTTCTTCTTGTTCTTCTTCTTCTTCTTCTTCTTCTTCTTATTATTATTATTATTATTATTATTATTATTATTATAAGAAAACGTACTAGGTACTCATAGGTACTAAATGTTTCCTTGGTGTATTACGTACATGTGGGTAAATGGAACTCGGCCACAATATCTCAGTGAAGTCTTGTCAGTCTGTTATGTTCTGAGCAGTAAGTGTCTTGACCTTGGACTGTGGTTTATTATTGTGCTTCTGAATCTCCTTTGTCATTGTTTACTTCAGTACTCACCCTGGAAAATTGTCGCAGACAGTGAATTTGCACTTGTGTTTAAAACTATGATTCTGGTTCCTCTGCGCAAATAAACCCTTGGCAGATGGAGCTGAACCTAACTGTTAAGTCTATGTATTACACATGCACTTGAATTTTTTGTTTTTGGAAGATTGGAAGACAGATTTTCCTTTCAGAGAACTTATTGAACTTGGAAAATATTGTGTGAATAAAAGAAGCAATGCCGTGCAAGTTAGAGCAAGAGGACGGAAGAATTGCAAGAAAGTGAGAAACGAAAGCCTCTCCGAGGCAGACGTGTGGATCTGATGCAACTGACAATGTGATCAGTATATAGTACTCAGAACTGTGTGACAGTTACAACATCTCGGCATGTTTAATTCTGCTTTTACCTCAAACCATACATCCTGTATGCTCTCTCTCTCTCTCTCTCTCTCTCTCTCTCTCTCTCTCTCTCTCTCTCTTTCTCTCTCTCTCTCTCTCTCTCTCTCTTTCTCTCTCCAACAGAGGTGTGGAAAAGGTATTGTAGTGGAGATGATTTCATTTTGATGGTGCAGTGCTCCCAGGAGAAACCGCCTATTACTTGCAAATTTTTCTTCAGTAGAGCAAAACTCTGAAGTAGGTAACCAGTGAGGTCAACCCTTTCATTATCAAGGGCACAGAAAGTGGATCTATTATCCTGGGTAACTACAAAACCCACAAATTCATATCCAGACTCAAATGTAAATGAACATAATTTAAAGCAATATGTCCGGTATCTTACTACGCCAGTGGCGTGCTGTTGTAGTTTGAGTTCAGACTTGAGTAGTGAATTTCCTACTGTGGTTCCCCTCAGAGACGTTGGAGAATTAATTGCGGCATTTATGAAAGTACTGGAGAAGCTTTAACCACTCCTCATTAGAGTTTTCTAGTCTTTGTTGGAAAGTAAAATGGTTCTCTTTGTGTTATTAAAATCCCTCTGTTTGTAGTAATCCTTTCAAGTGTGTTTCTAAGCAGACTAATGTGGGCGACAAATTCATCTTAAGGAATCTTATAGATGCTCCAGAGTAATGCTCAGAGTTCAGAATTTGCTTTTTAGTCAACACAAGCTGCTACTATTAATGCGTGTGAGCTCTTTCGGGTTTTTTTTTTCTTCTATCTTTCCGCAATAACAATGTATGCAATGCCATGGATAAGATATCTAATTACAGTTTAAACGTTAATGAACATAATTTCATTGCATAATTTATGTAGATGAAGCAAAGTGGATGCGATATTGCTGAAGATTATTATGTGGTTAGACTAATAAGCAGTTAAAGTTTTTATTTGTTCATGCTAACTACTCCAAAAACTTTAGCTAGCTAATTAAACTGAACTGAAACACTAATTTTAGTTTGATGGATATAGTTACAGTAACCTATATTACTCTATATAAATGAAGAATATTTATGTATTGACGTGCATTTCGTGCCCATGATGACTTTAGGAGCTGCATTTCACACTCTTATTTTGCTACACATCAGAACATTCTAGATACATACACTGGTGGTTTTATAACTGATACAGGTTGAAGACCCCCTGTATGTAAATGTATGTGGTGTGTACCTGAATGTAAAATTCCATGACTTGAGGGTTCACGAGGCATATGCCACTGTGACGAATGTGAGTTGTATTCCTAACATAGGTGAGACATGAGGTCCTGCTCCAGGACCTTAGTGGCATAATGCCTAACTGCAGACTCAATGGGTACAGAATTCCAGACAACATTATCCAAGCAATGAGGGCGCCAAAGCAGTGAAGTGCATTAGATCACTGGGTGTGTTAATGGAGTTAATGAAAATGGTTTGGTCAAATCAGAGCATTTGGATTCATCAAAAGTGTTGAGGCATCTTGGCACTGAATGTGAAAATACAAAGTCACTTAAAGTTCACTGTCAAGCACCACCAAACACTAGGGCCTGCCCCAAGTACTGTAGGCCGACTGATTATATAACTGCAGAAGTACAGTCGCTACTACAGAAAAAGGACATAAGCGTTGTACATGATACAGTATGTATGGTTTGGTTAATTTTAAGAAAACATTCTGATTTTCTAATATTTTAGTCAGAATACAGACTATTTTGGTTCACTCTGGGTTTGCCATTCAATTAAATGTGCATATCAGATGTGATAGGTGTGCTGAACAAAAATAATTGGTTGTGAGGTTTACATGAGAACAGTGCAATCTCTAAGATACAGGAGAATTCAACATTGTCACATCCACAGAGTGAGGTACTCTTCCCTTTGGATTAGCAGAATCAATGGAGATGAGGCAAAGTGTGTACGAGTCGATTTACAGCCTCTGCAATGCCATGATCTGTGCATACTCTTTTACCTGGACAATTGCCTGCTGGGTCCCAACAGCAGGTGTTGAGCCAATCAAATGTTCTAATATTGCATGTAGAAGCACTAGTACTTAGTCAATGAAAAGAGTCACTTGACTCCTTTGTAGATGGTTCAATGGCATCTCTTGTGCTATTCATGCCTGCTTGACTGTGAACAGAACAGTCTAAATTATGTGTATAGTCATGAAAGGTCGGTGAAAAGGCATGAAAGGCATTTTGCATATAACATGCTAATGTCTAATTAAGACATTTTTTCTTAATTTTGGCTGTTTTTTTATTTTATTTTATTTTATTATGCAACTCCAGTACTGAAACTGGATATGTTGCATTGGACACCGTTTGAGTGTCGGCTGAATGCTTATCATCTATCAGCCAGATCACAAAAGCAGGTATCCCCTGTAGTGTGCGTACCCTGAGGCATTGGTCCAGTGCAGATTTTATCCTTGCAAAGAGAGAAATTGTAATAATAGATGCCTCCCAGCAAGGCTGGAGGGGCATGTAGTAAAGCATGGAGGCAAAACAAAGGTGGAAAAACGAAAATAGATATCAACGTATTAACATTCTCAAAATGAATGTATGTGGCTTGTGCTGCAACATTTTCAGGAACCCTAGAAGGGGTCAGACATGCACTATATGGCCAGACATATGTGGACACCTGACCATCACACACATATGTGCAGTTGCAGATTAATGGCTATCCACTAGATTTTGGCGCATGGCTGTGGGGATTTGTGCCAATTCAGCCTCAAGAGCATTAGTGAGGTTGGGTACAGATGATGAGTGAGAATTCATCCCAAAGATGTTCAGTGGGTTTGAGGTCAGAGATCTCTGAAGGCTATTCAAATGGTTAATTATCAAACTTGGCAAGCCATGTGTTCATGGACCTCACTTTGTGCAAAGGGGCATTGTCATTCGGGAGCATGTTTGGGCTTTTTAGTTCAGATGAAGGGAAATCCTAATGCTACAGCATACAAACACATCCTAGACAACTTTGTGGCAACAGTTTAGGGATGGGCCACATATAGTTGTGATGATCAGATGTCCGTATACTTTCGGCAATATAATGTACCAATGCAGACTAACACCAAGGTGGCGTATTACAACAACCTCTAAGAGTGCAAGCAGTGATGAGGTTGAGCAAGCAAGCTCTGGAAGTGGACAAATAACTGTCTTTAGAACTGCCTTAAGAGCTTGATTTAATCAATTCAGTTTCACAGCAGTCTTGTACCATGGGAATTGGCAAAGGACGCTCAGTTAATGTGAAACGACAACAAAAGAACAGAATTTGAGCTGTTTGCAAACAAACTTGCCGTCTAACATGGTTTATGTAGAAGGAAGAGTCATAAGCTTTGGCAAGATTGCATGATTGGAGATATTGATAGCCGTATAAATGTCCACTGCTACCAAGGCTGTGGATGATGCTGCAGCACTTCCAATGGTGTTAGCCCCATTCTGGCTGAACAAGACATTGACATTAATGTTACTTTCAGGCCTGCCATGCCCATTATTTATCAGACTGGTCCTGCATTCCCAGATGTACAGGACATGGCATACTGGTGTACTAGCAAAGGGTCAGCCACATTGCTGTTAGTGTGCCCAAAAGTAAAACCAGAGCTTATGTATGGTCTACAACTGAGTTGAGGACTTCCAGGACAGTTGAGTACCTCAGTCATTCAGGTTGACTAGAGTGGTCAGAGGATAAGAGTGACTTTGGTGGAGACACTTTATAGGTGCCCATGTAGGGTCATGGTCATGAGGTGACAGCTTTGCTATTGGAACTTGGCAATGAAACAAGCAAATGTCTGATAACAAATAAAATTCTTTTTTTTCCCCCATGAACTTGTTAGTGTACTACATGGAGGCCATGGTGTATTGGCAAATATCCAGTTTCTTTGCAGCAAAGTAACCCAGTAGTTGGTTTTCTGTTTGCTCATAGATCAAATCAGCCAACCAATGGGGATGTTCTGCATTGTTAACACATCAACTCCAGAAGCCCATTGCCCTTTGACTGCTGAAAATAATATCCCAGAATGCACTGCATGAAAAATGAGTGAACTATGAAGCTCTTACTGGTCTCCAGAGAGAAATGAAACCCACTGTAGGGGCTTGAACCAAGCGTGAAATTTCCACATTACGAGGCACTTTGCTGGAGTATTTCTTCAGCCTTCTTCTTCCCATCTCTCCCAGGGCGAGTCTTGATAGTGCAATGCCGTACTGAACATGTCCAACATGCCAAGCTTTTTATAATGATGTAATTTAGTGCCTCCTTAAGGCTAAACTATTGGTCTCACCCACGCTCTCTCAGTCCAATACAGTGCGTATCTGGCAAGAATATTGCCCTGCAACCTTTTTTAGAAGTTGGGGCATGATAAGAGGATGGTGGAGTGTGTTCAGCCATTTTTTTTCCCATTTTTTTAAAATTACACATTTTAGCAGTGTTGGATCTAAAACACGTGCTTGCTGAGAGATCAAACTAATAAGAAACAAATTTTTGCTTTACTCTGGGAATGCAAATGTTGTTGATAGGTGAGTTTGCCATGTTAGCACTTCTATATAATCTATTCCTTTCAAATTCACCCTCCCTGTCAATCATAAATATATTTGGAATTGACTGCTGAACTGAAAGTGATTAACTCTGGTTGTATTTGCACTTTGATTCACTATCCAATTCTGCGGTTTGAGGCATCCACAGCAGTGGAGTGAAGCAGATCAAATATTAGCACTTTGGTGACAGAAGTGTGTTCCAGCCTGTTTCCCTGAGGAAAAGGAGTGTTGGAGGGCTCATCTAAGAGCTCAAATCTTTGAGTATTGAACTTGATTCTTGCCACCTTGCTATAGGTCTCGTCCACAATACCATACCAACCAAGACTTGTGACAATATAAGCTAATAATCTTTCTCCAGTGCTACCCACTTAGACGAGAGCGCTAACTGTTCTGTCAACATGTTCTCATGGATGAAAGCATCTAAGGATTCAAACAAGGCAATACGGTTGAAAAATGAGGAACAGTGATGGTAAGGATGATGTATAGGGGGTCGTACAACTGAGTATACAAAGCAGCTGAATCACTCTAATGATAGTATCACCACACATTTAGCATACGATGGGAAAAGAGCAACTACACAGCAGTGTGAGATCAGTGCAGAAATGTACAAAAAAAATTCATAATGCATGCTAACTAGATAGGATAGTAGAACAGTGTTTTCGCAAACTACCTCAACCATTATGTGATGAATGTTAAGAAAGAAAAAAGTTTAATAGCTTGTTTTATTACCCCAGCTTGTTTTCACATAGGAGAAATTTGTCCTAGTGGTAATTGGCCAGGTGCGCATTACATTACGCATATTAAATAAAAATCTGCAGATGGATTTAACAGCTGCAGGCAGTTCAGTAAGCAGTGAAACTAATGATTTCAGTTCATTTCTATGAACAGCCTTAAACAAGACTTGCGCTATTTATCTGACAAAGGGATGCAAAATCCTTTTATTTATTTATTTATTTATTTACATTTTTTAATTTATTTTATTTTATTTATTTAATTTATTCAGCCACAATCGCTAAATGCACTGAATGAATCTGTAGTCCAGATAGAAAGCAGAGTTGAATATTAGCAATGCAGATACATTGAAACTATTGAGATGTTTCAGAAAATGGGCAGCTGAAAAGAAATGAAAGGTTAGCACTGGTTAAAATGTCGGTTATCGCTCAGATCTTGTTGTGTTATGTAATGGATGGCTTCGTATGGCGGTCATCGCGTTGTAAAAGCAGGGTTAGAGAAAATCTGCTAGTTCATGATACCTGCGTTCTGTGGAACTCTGGTTTTATATATCAGTAAGGTGTTCTGTCCACGTGACAACACTTTCCCCACCATTACAAAACTTGAAACGGGTAGTAACATGAAAAGTATTGACAGCAGAGAGTTTCCACCCTTGATGTCGACCAGAGATCAGTTCTTTGGGCTGCTCCCAGGCTGAAAAACAGCTCTTACCAAACATCCCAAACCCTGAGTCCAGAAGTGCAAAACTGACCCCAAAGACACGATTTCGACAACTGAAGGCAAGTTCCGTCACCACAGACAATTCTCAGAGACGTCACTGCTAGCTTCAGTAGGAAATACTGACATGTCTTATGACTAATTTTAATATTTTAAAATATCCGTGGAAGTCAATGAATGGATATTCAATTCACTGCTAGGAGAAAAAGGAAAGAAAACAAACAAACAAACAAACAAACAAAAAAACCATGGGTGATGGAATCATAAATATGGTGTAATCAAGTATAATTGTGTTCTACTGCAGTGAAGCAATCAGCACACGTGTTTGTGTTTGACAGATGTAATATACAAAAACAATGAACATAAGTATTATATTCACAGCAAAAGCATGCCTAAATGCCAACTTTACTGTATGTCAGTTTCATATTTCAGCCCAAAGCCCTCCAGTAGCAGACTTTATTTAATAGTCTTGTACTTAATGTTACTGAAAATGTATTATCTCTCACTTGTCCTGTGAACCTCACAACTGCCTGAGAGCCCCCAAAGCTTTTTTTTCCCACCAACTAATGCACCTCTAACTTTCTGTAACAAAGTATTACCAGATTTTGATGTTTATTTATTTTTTATTTCTTCATTTCCATCCACCTTATCACAACGGCTTTATAGTAAACCAACAATATGGAAGTAATGTGCATGTTGCCTTCAGTCTGCATTACTGTAGCTGCTATTTTAGATGCGATGTGAATCAGACCCAGAGCTAAGAGTATGCCGATGCACTTTTTAAGCTCAATGGCAGTATTGACTTCCACCTTATGGAATAGCAATGAGCTGGCTGAATTTTAAAGCAGTCTATTTGTCTTCATGGTACTGGTGTGCTGCTGGGAGAAATTTTTGATATGGAAAGCATGTGATTAAAGTTTAATTTACTCGTCTTTCTTAATATTTACTATAGAAAAGAAAAGTTTCTTTGTCCTTCAGCATTAAACAAAAGCTGTCCTGTGTGAGAAACAGTACTGCATGGCATTACAAAGGTGGTGATAGTTTCACGATGATTGATTGCCTTGGACAGTGTTTTGTCCTGTGACCTTCACAGTCATGGATATTGGTTTAGCTTCAATATACACTCATACTATCGCTCTTTCTCTTCACCTCTCTTTTAATCATTCTCTCGCTCTCTTTTACACTACTCTCTCTCTCCCACTTGCTCTTTCATTTTTCAGCACAAGAGTTTTCCCTTTCTCTCTTATTCACCCCCCCTCCCCCCCTTTTTGCTCTGGGCACTGCTCTGCTTCTGGTCGAGGCTCTAAATTAAACACCCGCAAAGAGTGAACTCATTTTGGCTGCTCTCCAGATGATCTAGCCATTCCTCTGTGCCTCAGTGTGGAGACCTATCTCTGTATGAGAGGTGACCACAGCACCTGTTCACTCACTAGAGTTTCTGTTTAACTCCAATTAAGCCATTGTTTATGGGCCTTCGATTCTGGTGCAGACAACCAAGCTGCGCTGCTTGAACACGACACGATAACACATTTCTGCATGGAAGAAACATTGAAGATTATGGGGAGATTTCAAATGGGATTTATCGTAGCTGTATAAATCACAGGTCGTTGTTTTAAATCTGTGAGGAGGGGCTTGAGTCATGGAATGGATGTTTTTGGTTGCCGGACTGTTTCCCAAATCGGCAATGACATTTAAGGTGTTTTAAAGAATCCAGCCAAAGCTGCTCCACTCCCTGCTTAATGGTGGTCGTAGTGTATGAGTGGTTCTCTTTCCATTATTGGATATGATCGAGCAAGGCTGACAAACTGGTCATTGAAATAGACAGACAGGCATTAGTAATTCTGTACCTAGATTTAGCACTTTTCCAGCAAACAGTGTGGCGTGTCAGGGCTCTGTAACAGATCCAAGCCTGGGGCTATCCATATCCAGGCTGAATGCATGTGTCAGTCTTTATTAATATGAAAGCTACATGTGAAAGTTTGAAGAGTTTCACTGGATGTTATCAGTTGGTAACTCGGTTTGTAATACGAGAAGTAAAACGTGGGACAGAACGAACAGCGCACAATCGAATTCACAGAAGCAAACTTGGATATTATAGCGGCTCATGCGGCCAAACACAACTGAGTATGCCAATACTTTAACTGAGTTACTTTGAGAGCAAAGTTAATCAGACAATGTAAATTCCAACAAAGTTTTCTCTGGCTGAAACTTTGTATGGTATTCTGCACTATGCATGTAGGGCACTCATAATGTTAATGTGATGTTAAATCCACCAGACGAATAACTTTTGGAAAAGAGAAAGACAGACATTCACTGTACTATTTGAAGATTTCTGTTCTGGGGAGGAGTGACTATAGTCAGAGACATCAAGTCGGACGATTCTGTGCTGTTGATTGTTATCGCTCCGTCTGTGTAACATGGCTTAGCTCACAAGGTCCCTGGGCAAGTGAGGCATCCAAATTCATCACGGCTACCTGGGTATGGGACAAAATATGGAATCACAATTAATTTGAAATTTTAAGCACAATTAAGTGCTAACTCATTGTATAATATAAGGAATATCACACGACGGTCCAGTAATGTGTGAAATTCGTAAGCATCAACCAAATGACAACCATCAGTCGAACTAAAGATAAACATTGCACATGTGTAACTGCTGGGCTTCTATGTGCAGCAATTTATTCAGCGAGACATTCAGTGAGATCTCGACTATTCTACTCATAGTCGAGATCTCTAAACTCACCCGATTGCACTGTTTTGATAGCAGTTGTTTTGGAATGCAAATGAAACAGAATGAATGCTGCTTATAGAAATACTTAACACACCTCATTTAAATCACAAAGGCTTTGATAACGAGCCAAAGTGTTAATGTGAGATCGAGCACAGAAAGCACTGTGCATTGGCTTACTGTGCATGGGATGAAAATGTGCCTTTTGTTGATAAGCATGTTGATAACATGCTTATCAACAAAAGGCACATTTTCATCCCATGATTGTGAGTTTTTCATATCTTAATTTCTCCGAGTACAATTCATAGTAATGTAAGCAGAGCTGGTGCATCCTGGCTGTTGTGGACGTCCACCAGTGAACAGAGAACGGCCGAGTGCAGTGAAGAACAGAACGGAAACCATGTAAGAATGTTTGTGCATGTCCTCATGCTCTCTAATGCGTTCTGCATCCTGATGTTGTTCACTGGCAGCACTTCAGTGCCTTTTCAAATGTGAATACTGCCAATATTTTTGCACCTCAACACTACTGATTTACAGGGCCAATCTGTAGAAATACAGAAACGGAACAGATACTTCTGTGTAATTTTATAACGTGACTTTGTTCTTCTCTCATAAATAGGCGTTTTAGATAGGCATATATACATGATGTATAGGCCAAGTTCATAACCTGACGCTTAATGCGTAGAGTTTCATTCATGCTGCATGTTGGGAAATAAACGAAATCGGCTGAATTAGAGTCAGGTATGGCAGCAACAGAAGGCGCTGAAGAGTAGGCTGCAGCAGATGGGAAAGGTCAATAAAGAGGAGTACGAGTGCTCAGTGATGACCCATCTGTTGCCCCATTGCAGCTTGTGTGTGTACGCTAGGCTTGTGTTATATAACAATTTTATGGACTACACAATATTACACTGCCACGATATCCTTTGTGATCAACTCTAAATACATTATACTACAAGACCTGACAATCAGTACGTTTACATGGACAACAATATTCCGATATTAACCCGATTAAGACGATACTCTGATCAAGAAACTAGCATGTAAACAGAGATTGTTGATGACCTTAATCCAACTGAAGTCATACTCGAAGTAAACACAAATGGAATTAAGACGTGTGGAGTATTCCTGTTTTAGTCGCATTATCGACGTGCGTTACAGACATGTAAACACCTTAATCACACTAGTAACGTCGTTTGAGAGTTTTCACCGCATTTTGCGACAGGACACGTACACACATGGCAGCGCTCAACCGTTTGACGGCAAACAAGAGAGCACGGCTGCGTCCCAAACCGCGTACTTACCTAAGTAAGTACGCGATTTGGGATGCGGCCCACGGCTTCAAGCGGTCGTCCATTTGCACATATAGCATGACAAATGCACTTGAAGCTTTCGTAAAATTTAAAATAAAAACACCCAAAACTGTATACATTACCATAACGAAGACCAACTGTATGTCGATACGTGAAATACTGGAGGGAACATCGGACAGCGTGGCGCGGGGACGTAATGACGTGTGCTGTCAACCGATCTATGTTTTATAACACGTAAAACCTGAACATGAGAGGAATATTCTAAAAGCGTCTCATGTAAACACCTTAATCAGAATATTATCTTATTCAGAATAAGGTCAGTAATTAGATTACTGCTGTCCATGCAAACGTAGTCAATCTTTATGCATTTTTCGTATGAGCTCTGAAGTTTAACACCATAGTACGCTAGTACGAGTGACTGAAAAATACGCCAAAAGATCAGTCTTTTTCTCCCCCAATAAACGGGTGAAGAGCCAGTCAACTTACGAAGCTGGAATGATTTGCTCATCTGTCTTGAACTTAACGGGCTCCCTCGCGTTCTGTCAAAGTAAATTAGACATTGGAATGAAATCTGTCTTTGCTAATCTAGGTAAGTATGTAGTTAGTATCAGTTACCTACTCTCACTGTCCACTTTATTAGTCACACATGCACGTTTATTCCGAATGCACAATTTCGCAGAATGTTTCGAAGAACAAAAACATTGTGTGAGTGACAGTTCTGTGGGTGGAAATGCCTTATTGATAAGAGAGGTCAGAGGATAATTGCCAAATAGGTTCAAGCTGCCAGGAAGGATATAGTAACTCATATAAACACTCTTTACAGCCGTGCTGAGCAGAAAAGCATCTCCGCATACACAAAAAAAATCGACCCTTGAGGTGGATGATCTACAACAGCAGCAGACCTCATTGGGTTTCAGTCATGTCAGCCAAGAACAGGAATCTGAGGCTATCATGGGCACATGGACACATTCTCCATCGATCTCTCTCATCAACACGGTGCAAACCCTCTGCCCACAGGATGTTTTTTGTTTCTCGCACCATTCTGTGTAAACTCTAGAGACTGTTGGGTGTGAAAATCCCAGGAGATCAGCAGTTTCTGAAACACTCAAACCAGCCCATCTGGCACCTAGAACCATGCCAGGATCAAAGTCACAGAGATCACGTTTTTCCTTCATTCTGATGTTTGAGCTTAAATTGGCACTCTTTCAGGTTTTCCGCTGAAAGAGAAAAAAAAGGATGAAAGTTTTGATCCAAAAAGATCAAATAGACTTAGAGCTAGCTGTCAAATCTAACCCTTTACAAACGATGTTAATGCTGAATATAATTAGAAAGTGATTAAATACAGTCTCCTGCGTAGGTCACTGCAGTTGCATTCAAATACTTTGAGCAGCAGAACAAAGCACGTGACTGTCGTGGATATCGGACAACTGATTTGTATGTTGTATTGTTATTATTTCTGTAGCTTCTGACTGCACAGCTAATAATACCCCTCCTTAAACTGGAAATGGTAGACATCCTCATTTTCCCGTCTTTTGTCTTTTTTAGGCTAATAATTCTGTATATTCTGATTAATCGATATTGCACAAGCCTAGTGAGGGAACGACTGCATAGTGATAACAGGGACTGACTCGTTCGGTGGACGTTGCACAACATGAAACCTAACTACAATTGGCAAATAAAAAGAATGACGTTCTTTAATTCATTTTAAAAATGTGCAAAATGCTGTGATATAAGAGAAATAAAACACTTCAGATCGTGCTGTTAAAGGAAAATAATGAACTTTGGGGTTGCATCGTCACATCACCCAGCGTGCCCTGTTGTGTTTTCTTCCAGTCCAGACCAGTTCGGTTCGCTTTTCCGATAGCATTACAATTTTCTACTACTTAGTGAAGTTTTCTTCACGTTTGTCGATAACTGTGAGTCAAACTGCTAAACCACCCCACCAAGTCGGCATGCTATCAGTTAAGAACTTGATGTGATTTGAGGTAAATATTTACTGTGTGGGCTGTGAAGTGGTACATCTAAAGGGTGTAGCATCAACACAAACCACTCTGCCTGCAATTGATAATTTTATCCCTGGAGGGGTTTTTATTTATGTGAACTGGAGGGTGGAGAGAGCAAGGAGAGCGTTAGCCATAAGTAGGAGGGCAGAATTCCTGCGGCGAGTCTGTGAACTGTTGCATGACGGCATGGTAATTTAACAGGGCAGTGCACTGAGACTTTTCTCCCACATCTCCATCATGATGAGCTGCGCTATGGGCCTGATTAGCGTATTTAGCATCTTCCAACAGTGTGTGTGCGCCTTCTGCTGGCGCTGCCTCTTCCACACATGCAGTAATGTGAGAAGCAGGAAGCAAGCGTGTAGCTTGTTTATTGAGGTTAATTCACCTACTATCTGTTCTGAATAATAACTCAGATTAGAATGAGTGTGTCCCAAATGTAGTATATTGAAATGACTATCCCAAAGGTACCCGGATGGTCTAGTATTTCCGGAAGATTTTCGAAGTGTGGATACATGGATAATGTTGCGTGTAATATTGCCCACAACTGCTTGCTTGAGGGAGGAAGGAGGAGTTTTGTGACGGTTTTGCCTGGCCGGATTCAAGCTACAAACATGGCGGACGAGTGTAACGTCGGTGATGCTTCCTCAGTATTTAAGATTAAGGACTTCAATGTCAAGCATTATATAAGGAATGATGAATGAAGTAAAACTGAAATGCGACGAGGAGTTTGTTTACGGTGACACAGTGTGTAACTAGGCAACGACGTTCTCTTTCGTTATATGATGTGTTGACATTTTGCAACACACTCAAAAGTATGTTCTTTTTCTCCACTAAAGGAGTACATACTTTTAGTGCATAGTATAAGTAGGTGAATCGGAATGCAGAATAAATCACAATATGGCATAAATAGAAAAAAATGATTATGAGCTAACACAAAACAGCTGGAGATAATTAAGTGACAGGCAAATGACAACAAGGGTGAAGACAGAACCAGGAAGTGAAAGCAAAGCCATGACAAAATAAGAGCACAGTCTGAAGGAATTTGTGACACGTGGTTTTGAGTTCTTGCAGCGGTGCTGATGCGGTGTACCTGGCAGTCCTGACTGCTGACTGTAATACATCTGGCGTCCTGTGGAAGCATCAACCCTCCAATCTGGCTCTGCTCAGTTTAAGACACTTTACTTTTATGCTTAAATCAACAGCCATAACAATCAGCAGCCACTTTTAAAAAGCTCTGCCATTAGACTAGAGTGTTTTTGGTCACGGCAGATGTAATAAAGTTCTAATATTCAGAAATGTGACGTCAAGTGCGTCAGGTCGCAAGCTGGGAGGAAAGCGAGAAAAACAAACAGTGAGGACGAAGTGCTGGTGAAAAATCTGTCTTGTTTGAATGTAGTGAGTGAATCTGAGGAGGTTTATGATGATATATCACTGCTAGTTATACAGTTGGTTAGCACAAGCAACTCTCATGATTTTCTGCATCCAAAGCTACAGAGAAGACAAATGACTTCTCTGTGACAAATCACCTCAGACCAGCTGATTCTTAATAATGCTGCGAAGTCTTATCAAGTTCTTTGTTCCCATGTTTTCCTGTTGTTCTGTGTTACTTCCTGGTTTAGATCCACCTGTTTTCTCATGTATGAGTATGGGTTATCCCTGTCTGTATTATCATTGCCTGCCTGTTCTCTGACCCGTGCTATGGACTATTGCAGGGGTGGCATCACTACTCCAAATGATTTTCCACTTCTATAGAAAACCATTGCTAGCTGGTACTTGGTAAATGGTCTGCACTTAAATAGGGCTTTTCTCCAAAGCTCTTTACACTGTGTCTCATTCACCCATTCACACACACACACTCACACACCAATGGTAGCAGAGCTGCCATGCAAGGTGCTAACTTGCCATCGGGAGCAACTTGGGGTTCAGTGTCTTGCCCAAGAACACTTCGGTATGTGGAGTCACGTGGGCCGGGAATCGAACCGCCAACCCTACGATTAGTGGACAACCCGCTCTACCACCTGATCCACAGCCACCCATTTACTTAAACTGATGCTACATGCATATCATGCAAATGCCCTTTATGGAGCCAAGGTCTGATTATAATACAATAAGAGAGCACAACCCACCTTTTAATGAACATCAGAGTAGTGTATTTCGACCCCACACTCTTCATTTTGCATTTAGAGTTAGATAGCACTAATTCTAAAATATGTTCATGTTCCGCAAAAGGCTGTTTGTCACTGTAGTAAGTGTTTGCTCCGCTAAACATTTTTCCAGCAAGTATTACTTACTTTATTTGAAGAATGTCATTTAAGGAATGTTCTTATAAATATTGAAACATTGATTCAACACACGATTATTAAGCACCAGTGAGCGCCAATGTGCGATTAAGCCTTTATCGCTCACAGGAGATTCCCTTTAGAAGAAATGGCCCTGTCTCCTTCCCCCCTCCCCAACTGAACTGGAAGTTTTGATTCAGAGTCAGACCAGCTCAACTGAGTCATGTAGTAGGCCACCAGGATGCTCTGGTGGCCCTGAATAATTGGATTGCCCGTAATAAACACCACACTGAGTGTACACACTTCCTCGGGTCCTGCTTCTCCCCATCACAGGGTCAAGGTTCAAAAGATTTTCTAGGGGAGATCCCTCACAGTGAACATTTGCTTGAGGAGGGCTTTTGATGATGTGCAATTGAGTGTTTAGAAATTTGTGAGGATGGTGCCACATCTAGTTGGTGCACTAGGCAGCTTTTACCTATGCTAGTACCTATGGCCCTGACAAAAACGATCAGCTTCCCAGAGGATGTATCTACAATAAAGATTTTGGATGAGATGTATTTGTTAGCCTTGTTGGATGTGATAGTTCCAGTTCCTGCAAAACTAAAGAAAAGACCTTTACATTAAAAATCCTGGCTGGCTGATTGACTGAATTTGGAGTCAAGGGAACAGTTGTGTAAATTTCCCCTCATTATTTCTTTAATTGATTTCTTTAATTTTCTTTAATTGATTTAGCCAAAAGTCTGCGATACACAACCAGCAAAGCACATCAATGTCAACATAAGTGTTGTCTGTAAATGTCAGTAAATGTCAGTCTTTTTGTTGATCTGAGAGCTATTCACATGCATTACGATGTACGCATAAAGGAATGTTATACAAACACACACACACACACACACACACATACACACACACACACACACTTACTTTCTCTTTTTCTCGCTTTAATTCTTTCTTCTCTTTAATTATCCATGCCCTCCCCTTTTCTCCCCAACTCTTTTTCCTTGTCTCTCACTTTCTTATTCTTTATAATTCCCTTTCTTTAATGATCTATTCTCTCAGTATATCTCCGTGCACGTGCACGTGTTTTTCATACTTTTTCTTCTTCACCCTTCGATCTGACCATCAATCTCTCTCTGCCCACCTTCCCCTTTCTCCCCTCGTTTCTACTGCCTTCATTTTCAGCTAACTCTGCGATCGATTCTTCTCCTTCATCCCTGTACAGCTTTACAAATGTACAGTGCCCTCTACTAATATTGGCACCCTTGGTAAATGTGAGCAAAAAAGGCTGTGAAAAATTGCCTTTATTGTTGAACCTTTTGATCTTTTGTTAAAAAAATTCACAAAAGTACTCTCCACTCATGGATGTTGTGATGTGATGTGATGTGCGGCAAAAGGTTGTTGAGTTTCACAAAATGGGGCGTGGCTATAAGAAAATAGCACAAGCATTGAAAATGCCCATTTCCACCATCAGGGCAATAATTAAGAAGTTCCAGTCAACTGGAATGTTATGAATCGACCTGGAATTGGACGTGTGTCTATATCGTCTCAACGCTCTGTGAAGAGGATGGTTCGAGTGGCCAAAAAATCTCAGAGGATCACAGCTGGAGAATTG
This sequence comes from Ictalurus punctatus, assembly GCF_001660625.3. NCBI lineage: Eukaryota > Metazoa > Chordata > Actinopteri > Siluriformes > Ictaluridae > Ictalurus > Ictalurus punctatus. Next base: position 31,169,649 of record NC_030418.2, on the reverse strand, counting down.
CAGAAGTTAGTTGTGTCTTGGGGTCAGAAAGTCTCCAAAACTACAATCCGAAGTCACCGACATCACCACAAGTTGTTTGGAAGGGTTTCAAGAAAAAAAGCCTCTACTCTCATCCAAAAACAAACTCGAGCGTCTTCAGTTTGCCAGACACTACTGGAACTTCAAATGGGATCGGGGTCTATGGTCAGATGAAACAAAATAGAGCTTTTTGGTAATAAACACTAGAGGTGGTTTTGGTGCACACAGAGAGGTAGACATATGGAAAAGTACCTCATGATGGAGTTACTTAAATATGATGGAGGCTATTTAATGTTTTGGGGTTGTTTTTCTGCCAGAGGATCTGACATTTTGTTAGGATACATGGCATCATGGACTCAAATATCAACATGTATATCAACAGATATTAAATGAAAACCTGACTGCCTCTGCCAGAAAGCTTCAAATGGGCCGTGGTTGGATCTTCCAGCAGGACAATGATCCAAAACATACATCAAAATAAACACAACAATGGTTTACTGCCCACAAAATCAAGGTCCTGCCATGACAATCCCAGTCCCCTGACCTGAACCCCATAGAAAACCTATGGGGTGAACTGAAGAGGAGAGTCCACCAGCGTGGACCTCGAAATGTGAAGGATCTGGAGAGATTCTGTATGGAGGAACGGTCTCAGATCCCTCGCCATGTATTCTCCAACCTCATCAGGCATTATAGGAGAAGACTCAGAGCTGTTATCTTGGCAAAGGGAGGTAGCACAAACTATTGACTAAAAGGGTGCCAATAATTGATGCACACCTATATTTAACAAAGATTTTTTTCGGATAAAGCTGTTTTGTTTGATATCCGTGAGAGCAGAGTATTTTGGTGAATTTCTTAAACAAAAGATCAAAAGGTTAAACAATAGAGACAATTTTTCACAGCCTTCTTTGCTCATATTTACCAAGGGTGTCAATATTAGTGGAGGACACTTTATTTTCCTGCTCTCGGTTGCTTTTTCTCCATCCCTCTGGCCTTCATCCTTCTCTACCTACATGCCTAATCATCAAGACATCTGCCAGAGGGAGGCTGGTATCTGCCTCTGAGCCAGCACTGAGCTAGAGGAAGAGAGAGAGAGAGAGAGAGAGAGAGAGAGAGAGAGAGAGAGAGAGAGAGAGAGAGAGAGAGAGAGAGAGAGAGAGAGAGAGAGAGAGAGAGAGAGAGAGAGAGAGAGAGAGAGAGAGAGAGAGTTGAAAGCGAGGAGGAGAGAGAGCAAGAGAGAGAGATACAGACAAAGTGAGAAACAGGTCGTGAGCTACAGACAGAAAGAAGAAAGGAACAGGGTGAGAACAAGAGAGGAAAGAGATAAAGCAAAGATAGGGAGGGATGCATATTGGTAAGAGAGAGAGGGAGAGATAGGAAAAAGATACAGAGAGACAGGAAAAAAATAAACAGAAGGGAGAGAGAGATACAGACAAAGGAGAGAGAGAGAGAGATACAGATAGAAAAGACAGAAGGAGGGATTCAGACAAAAAGAAGAGAGAGAAATGCAGACAGAAAAGATAGAGGGGGAGATGCAGGTAGAAAGAAGAGAAAATGAGAAGGATAGACCAAGGAGAGACCAAGAGAGCAGGAGACTGAGAGAAAACAAAATGAAAGATAGGGAGAGGTGCAGATTGCCAGAGAAGATGGGGGGAGAGATACAGACAGGCAGAAAAGATGAGAGATGCAGACAGAAAGGAGAGAGGAGGAGAAAGATACAGACAGAAATAAGAGAAAAAGAGAGATGGACCAAGTCGAGAGAGATCAAGAAAGAGATCAAAATAAAAAGGAAATCTAGGAAGAGATGCAGATTGCGATAGATACAGACAGAAAGAGGCCTAACATCTGGCCATCCATTAGTTTTCCTGTCTTCTCTGTGGTGTGTAAATCCACTTGTTTCTAGCCTTCTCCACTCTTTCTCTTCTGTTTTCTCTCTCTCTTTCAGTTCATGTCTCTCTGTCAGAAAGACAGATGGGGAGATGGAGTCTCGTGCCACATGTGGTCCATTAATCTACCTGGTGGCTAAGTGGTTTAGAAGCAGAGCACAGCACAGAGCACCGAGAGAGTGCATCAGGCGGATGGGGATGTTTATGGATCTGGGGTCTCTGACCATCATTTGTGTGGTGGTCTGGGAAACCCATCACATGTCACTGTGGGTGAATTCTGGAAAACAGCCGGAAATGGTCAGTCTGACTGTTTTAATGGGTCCTGAGAGAGACTCACAATCTCTCACATTCGATTATTTTACAAACGGACGTTAGAAATATCGAAGACGGATGTTGTGCGCTGATATTTTGAACTGGAATTGCGAGTCACATACAGACAACCCAGGTTTAAATAGATACATGCTATTTTAGTGTGTTTTACTATCCTGATATGCTCCACTAGTGTAATTTAGCACAAAAAGGACACATTTTCCTGTCCGTCTAACTCCGCTGAACACACTAGCATTGTATCGCAAATAGCACACTTACAGTACTATTCTAGACTGTTCTTTAATACTTACACTAACCAGGTTTCCTATTACAGTTAGTGTTTGAATTTTAAAAACCTCATGTCCATCCATCCATCCATCCATCTTCTATACCGCTTTATCCTTTTCAGGGTCACGGGGAACCTGGAGCCTATCCCAGGGAGCATCGGGCACAAGGCGGGGTACACCCTGGACAGGGTGCCAATCCATCACAGGGCACACAAACACATACGCATTCATACACTACGGACACTTTGGACATGCCAATCAACCTACCATGCATGTCTTTGGACTGGGGGAGGAAACCGGAGTACCCGGAGGAAACCCCCGCAGCACGGGGAGAACATGCAAACTCCGCACACACACAGGGCCACGGTGCGAATCAAACCCCCGACCCTGGAGGTGTGAGGCGAGCGTGCTAACCACTAAGCCATGCAAAAACCTCATGTCGACTTTAAACATTGTTACAGAAATGTCTGTTTTCTGTAACAGCATTCTGGGTTTTCTAGATTAGTTGATGGTTTTGCATGTAAGGTCATAGATGCAACCTGTGACGACAACCACGACGATGATGGAAGATTTTAAAGAGAGACCGAAGTCATGAGTGTGTTTAAGATCTCTGTGCATAAAATCGCTAAATATTTTACAGGTTGACTTGGAAATCTGACAGACAGGGATGTTTTGGCCCTGATGTGCATTTAAATATTGCAGATGTACATAAGCTGCACAGCGAATGTGAGATTGTATTGTGTTTTAATATTCCTTTCATTCTTTTGGTGCTGTTATACATTCATAGACATGCTAGTGAAATAATCCATCCATCCATCCATCCATCCATCCATCCATCCATCCATCCTATACTGTTTATCCTTCCAGGTCACGGGGAACCTGGAGCCTATCCCAGAGAGTATCGGGCACAAGGCGGGGTACACCCTGGACAGGGTTAGTGAAATAATCAAATGTTCAAATGTTACAATAGTGCTGTTGTTATACATCTGGAATTTTTAAAAAAAAGTAAGGTGGTCAAGCCTTGGGATCTGACACGTAATCCACGTAATGAAAGTTAGGACGGATGCAAGTGTAGAAAAGAGCTTTAAATAAAGAGAGACAAGCAGACAAATCCAAATCATGAAAAAAAAGCATGGTATATAAAACAGGCAATGGGCCAGGCGTTCTACAAACAGGCATAAACTAGGCAAGGCAAGGCAAGAATCGAGACGAGAAACAAGTACAAAATCAGGGACCATGAAACAAACCGAGGAACAGGGTTTAAACGTTTGGTACGGTGATAACACTAACACTTCACAAAGAGTGAATGCCTAGAAAGTCCTTTTAAACTGTGGTGTGATTGGGTGTGAGATTGGATGCAGGTGTGCGCGATTAGAATGAATGCGTGTTCTGGGATTTGCAGTCCAGCGCAGGATGGGAAATGTAGCCACTGGTTTGCTGTGATATGACAGGATCACAGAAAATTCATAATTTCCATTTGGGGTTGTGCGGGAAACCCTGATTTAAATATTTCAAATTGTCTGTATGGAATATGTCTGTGCTCTTCTCTGCTTTCACGATGGTGTCATGGCGTAGGAGATTTCACATCGTGGACTTTTTGACAAACGGTAAGTTTCACTGCAGTGTGTAACCATCCAAAACTTTACCTAGTAAGGTTTTAGACACCTCTCCTTACATTACAGGATCTTTGCAGGCAGACACTCAGGCAATGGTGCAAAATAGCCTAAATTAAAACATTTCCACAGGGTATGGTGGCTTAATGGTTATAGCACTTTTGCCTTTCCTCCAGGGTTAGGGGTTCGATTCCTGCCTCCTGAGTTCCCTCCCCAGTCCAAAGACATGCACTGTGGGCTGATTGGCATTTCCAAATTGCCCGTTTTGTGTGTGCATGCTGTGATTGTGCACTGCGATGGGCTGGCACTCCATCCAGGGTGTCCCCCACCTTGTGCCCTGAGGCCCCGGGGATAGGCAAGCTCCCTGTGAAGGATAAAACATTTCCATATTGTTTTGGTGAAATATATTGATATTTTCCTAAAGTAGTGATGTCAAAATTTATTACTGGGAGACAAACTCAATTTTGGCCACGAACCAATTTTTTTTTTTTTTTTTTTTTTTTAAATTTGATTTGATTTTTTAAAAAAATCTCTGACAAACGATTATTTCAAAAATAAAAATAAAAAATAAAATTGTCTCCTAAATAAATTACATGCAAAAATAAATCAACCAATATCAGATGTGACTTTAAAATGCTTTATTTCTGACTGTGATGCATGTAGAAGAGAAACATTTCAGTCCTATATACGGTAGAAAATGTCAGAATCTCAGCGTACGAAGCATTTTTCCCAGCATGCCACATATTTTCATACCAGTGACAGAATTGTGGGTAATTTGTATTCAGTATTCGGACTCGGTGTGTGCAATAAGCAGGCTGTCAGGTGTGAAAAATCATTTTGCTTTTTGCTCAAGTGACCAGTTTAATAACAGAAACATGCCACTTTGATATACTCGGACAAAATTTTTAAATTCTCTCTCTCTCTCTCTCTCTCTTTTTTTTTTTTTTTTAATAAAAACGATAAGATTAAAGTATTGGCACCCTTGGCTTCATATTGAATGCTCTCTCCACTGTTACTACGTTGTGGGTCTCATAATAGAAGCTCTGCGAGTTAGACAAGCGACAGCTCCATGTCATGGATTCGCATCTTAATGGAAAATAAGCTAGAGACCTGGATTTTTTTTTCCATCTAAAAAAAAAAAAATTTAAAAAAAAATTCAAATTCAAGGGGCATTTTATTTATGGATTAGGTGGTTGAATAATAAGTACTCAGTCAACTACTCATACCCATTACTAATAGACACAAATGAATAAGGAGTGCAGTAGCTTCAAAGGCATTAAAAAGACTATGAGGACAGCCGAGAGCGCCAAGTCTGTGTGTGTGCGTGCCAAGATGGCATCACTGGGAGGTGCAATTCATGTCAGTTTAAAACTTTGTACATAAATACAGTGCACAGATGTGCCAATGTTAATGTAACAGATATTGATGAAAAATGTGTGTTTTTGTCTTCCAGTTAAAAATAGGAAGAAAATAAAGCTATATGCTGTGTGTGTGTGTGTGTGTGTGTGTGTGTGTGAGAGAGAGAGAGAGAGAGAGAGAGAGAGAGAGAGAGAGTCCATATAAATGTACGTGTGTGTTTTACATGGCTCTGCATGTTGGCTCAAGAGGATATGCACATTTCCCTGTGTTTACTCTTACAGAGATTAAGATTTATATTTGTTGCTGCAATTGCATATTAATAACTTGCAGTGAAAGGCATCCCACTCGCAGTTCCTCAGTCACTGTTTACTGAGCAATCACTGCTTAATTTACAACATTATCCCAGCAGCTGCTGCACGTCCACTCCCCCACCCCCCCTCTCCCTCCCTCTCTCCTTCTCCTTCCCTCCCTCCCTCCCTCCCTCTCTCTGTCTCTCTGTCTGTCCCTCGCCTGTATGTATACAAGTGTGTGACTGTGTGTTTAGTATAATTATTTTCTACCTCATGAATTATAGACGTCCAACGTTTTTGTGTAAAAAAAAAAAAAAAAGAAAAAAAAAAGAAAGATTTGTGTTAGAGAATAAAGGGCACTCAAATTTGCTATTAAAATGAACATTATATGAAGAGAGGCCGGTTTTAGAAGTGCTTGATTTGAATCCTAATTTAACTTCCGCGCATGATTTATTAATATTTAACTGATCTAATGCTGCTTTCCACTTCTCCTGGAAGAGGGGAAGTCAGAACGACGCCATTTTTGACTTCCGTGCATTCAAGCTACGAAGGGGGTGGGGTGGGGGAGTGGTTGGGGTGCTGGTGGGGGGTTGTGTGTGGGGGGGGGGGGTTCTCATGTACATGTAGACTATTTTAATAAATCGTGGTTTTGATTTCATAACACTTGAATTCTTAGGTTTATGTATTTTGTAGGAAAACCCAACATTTTAAGTAATGTTCAGTCATGATTACTTGATTTGTTTAAGTAAAGACAAGATTAAGGATTGCAGTGTGGATGTCTCCATGCTCATTTATTGTTAACAGCAATCTACCCTTCGAACTGTCGCCTCCTCAAAATTGTGAAATTTTTAGTCAGTGTTAAGGCCTGTTCACACTGGGATGATTTTCACAGCACGATAAATGGTTCGTTTAATGCCCAAATGGCTGTCAATGAGTGTGTTCCTACCCATGCGTAAAACGCGTGGCATCAAAGCGTTAAATTTTTTTAACGTCAAGGGTTTTTATTTATTATTTTTTTTACACGCTGCTTTAAAAACTGGCCAACCAATGTGATTTGCGCTTTTGTTCATGCGCCTGGAGCCGCTGGAGTTACATAAAGTGCGACTTGATGGCACTCAAGTACAAAACTGTCTTACAGATGAAGAAGGAGCCGAAAAAGAAGACATGGAAGATGCAAGCACCCGCCATTTTAGTGAAAGAGTGCATAAGTGACATACCCGAAATAAAATGCTGACTGCTAATGAATCCGTCTGCCTACACACATGAACAAGGTATCCTCTGAAAGCGCCTATAAAATATATAATATATAAACATATAAAATATGCAATTTTTTTGGGTTAGCCACATTCAATTCAATTAAATTTTATTTGTAAAGTGCTTTTAACAGTGGACAATGTGTTCTGGCAATTTTTTTGACGACACTGAAATGCCTGTATACTAAATGATCCATTTAATTCTTTCAGTGTTGTTTACTACACTAAATAGCATTGTTTGTGTCTTTGTCTCTTCCCTGCAGATATGTAAATGATAATCCGCTGATTGATAGTCCATTGTATTTATTTTGCACCTGGCATATATATATATATATGCACATAAGTATTCTTGACCTCTAATTGAAATAGCTAAGTGCCCCATTACTGCATCGTTGTATTATCATATTAACCATAGTCATAGTCAACACTTCATCACTGTTCTGAACATCTGAAACGAGTCGTTATTGATTCCAGACTTTACATCCTGTACTAACTTACGTAGGTTTCTAACAAAAAAACCCCGCCTCTGGTCTTCATCGGCTGCTTGTGACCTGACGGAGATGATACTCGTTATGGTAGTGGGCGTTTACTTTTTGAAACATGCTGACAGCGGTAGACCAATCTCAACAGACTGGGATATTCTGACCAATCAGAGCAGAGTATGCTCTCTGAAAGGAGGAGTTTAGAATGAATCCTTTAGAACGGATCATTGAACGAGTCGTTTGTAACACTGTGTGGGGAAAAAAGTAATGCTGCAGTTTAAATGATGAGCACGTTAAAGTGTTTTTTGATCTTCCATGCATGTAAATCTATTGTATGAGACCTCTAAAACAAAACTAGGCACATTTCAAAACCCTAACAGGTGCGCCTTAATGGTAAGAAGTGCCTACATACTTTGTTGTTTGTCGATGCTGTGAGCAGTCGTGTTGATTTGCTCTCACTTGTTGAACTCTGAGTTGAGAGTTTAGGAGAAGAAATACCAAGTGGAAGGTGGCATTTTCTTGGTTTTATTCCTCGTTCCCAGAGTTGGAAGTTTTAGATGAATTCAGCACCAGAATCAATTCTCTGTGCAGACTCAAGTATTCAGGCCAAGTGTGAAAACGCCTTTAGTCTTCTCCTTTTAATCTTTTTTTCTGAATGGTGAGGGATGAGATCTCGCACATCTTTCTGTTCTCTTCTTCACCCCTCTCTCTCCCACGAGCTGGTTATCAGCATGTGAGCCCTGTGTTAGATTTGAACATTTATTGGACTCGCTGCTGAGCCAGAAAAAAACCTTTGACATTTGTGTAATTTTACATCCCAGTCAATAGCAGGATAAGACCTGCAACAAATGGGGTGAGTTCAAAATCATAGTCTGGAGTACAATAAAGTTGATTTGTGGTCTTTACCTCCACTTACGCCGGCTCGCATGCTCTTGTATTCCTAATAGAGATGTGCGGGTTTGTGCATTTTTTCCCCATGTGCTCAGAAAGAGCACCAGCGAGCTGACTCAGTGAGCACTAATGCGCAGTTTTAAAGTGCTAACAATCATAAAGCATTTTCAAATGTTCCTGATTACAGCAGTGAATTAGTGTAGAGAGTGTAGAGCATATGGTGGAAAACAGCTCCAGAAAATTCTGTGTGCTTGGTTTGTCAAATTCCTTAAATCAATTCCTTCAGTTTTTAAGTACTGATATTTAATGGTGTCATCGACAGAACAAATATGAGTAATTATGCTACATTATCGCATACATCACAGACAGTGAGGTTTGTTTGTTTGTTAGATGACCCGAGACTCGAATAAAAACACGCCGTCATCAACTTGTCTAGAATTTTTTAAATTTATTTATGTTTTTTTATTTTTTATTTTGGTCTTCAAATTCAAATCCTAAAATCGCAAAAGTCCTCCTTTTCGCCATATCATATGTACAGCATATGAACTAGAGAGCATGTAACATTATGGCATACCCAGTAAACATCATTTTCAGATTCAGCCACATAGCGTCATTTGGAAATTAACAAATGACATGTGGTGTGACTTTTTGGATGGGAAAATAAATTACACCATAAATTATTCAGAGCCATTTTCAACATCACACAGCCAGGGTCATGTGGTGAAAAGGTTTCGGAAAGAAGTTCGATTAGTTATTAGGCAAGATTGAAACTGAAATTCACACCTAAAATATACCGTGTACGATGTTAGCGTGTAAAAATCATGAATTTGTGAATGTGTAACATTATGTTTGACCTGGCTGAGGGTATTTTGAGTGTGGGCCTGTGTGTGTGTGTGTGTGTGTGTGTTTGTGTGTGTGTGTGTACGGATTATGTTAAAGGGTGTAAAATTGTAAAAGAACATTTTACATGGGCTGTCAGCATTTTGGTAGCAGATGCATGTAGGTGTTAAGCTGTTGCAACATATCTCATTGGCTGTCCGTCCACTGGAAACACCATGCTTTGCTTTCATGTCTGGTCTCCATGGCGCATGTTTACATGATCCATGTGCCAGGACTTCAAACGAGCGGTTTCCCTAGAGCAGGGCTAAAAAGCTCAGTCCACACCAGAAAGATGGGAAAACGGCAGGAGACCAAACCGAAGGAGAGAGAAAAGCAGAGAGATACGAGTGGCAGGAAGAAGTAGAAAAGGGATAAATGGGTTTGAGCAACGAGAGTTTTCTGATGTTGGGGGAAATGAACGGATGAATGAGGGTGACCCTGGGGATGAAAGACTTAAGGAAAAGTGCAGTGGTTTGGAATGAGGAATGGAGGGAAAGAGAACAGAAAGGCAGAGAAAAATGTGCTGAAAGTCTTCGTGTCATTGATCATTGCTCAGTGAGAGAAAGCTGAGAGGTGAGGTTTCTAATTTCCCTGTGCTCTGATTCGGTGTGTAGGGCTGCTGTCTCCCTAAAGGACCTTGGTGGCACAGAGGGAGGAGGTAGAGGAGGTGTAAGGACTGTGGTCCTCCGAAAGAAAAAAAAGCACACGACCCGTTAACCTTGCTGGCACTGAGTGGGAGTCATTATAGAGTGGACAGATGCACTCCGTCACTGCCACCTCACGATCCGCTGCCTTCACTCTTACTGCCTGTCTGCTCAGCTGTACGCAGTGTGTGAAAGAGGCGGTGGAGGTGGGGGGTGGGGGGAGTAGAGAGAGAGGGAGAGAAAATAAGAAAGAAATGAGAAAAAGGAATGAAAAAATACTGAATTGTAATATTTAGCTCCATTGTCTCAAATTAATAATAAATACTACTACTACTACTACTACTACTACTACTACTACTAATAATAATAATTAGAAGAAGAAGAAGAAGAAGAAGAAGAAGAAGAAGAAGAAGAAGAAGAAGAAGAAGCAGCTCCTGTGTTCCAGGGCTACGGGTTCTCTGGTTTCCTCTCACCTTCCAGAAACATGCTGGTAGTTGGATCAGCTATTCACACCCTGGATAGGCTTCAATAAATTATGCCTTTAAGAAACTAAGTAACAAGGCTTGCTTAGCTTTATTCTCATTGAAGTCTTTTTCTTCTTATTATTACATGCAGCATTACTGAAACAAATCATCATAGAACACATGATGATGATTTTTGTTTTGTATTTTACGATACATTAATACGGGATGTGCTGTTACAGAATAATAATCAATAACGAGATGATGGATTACCTAGCACGAAAGACTTGCTGTTATTACCTCGAAGTTCGATATTTTTCTATACCAGCATATCCAAAAGGGGCTTATTCCACTTCAACCACAGCAATTCGTCAACGAGCACAGCATTTTATTTATTAACGAACAACACGTCAAACCTTTTTTGTCCATTTAAATTTTATTGAATGTCTGAAAAGCAGAAAAGTTGCTTCTTATTATCACTTACGTCATATCGGTTATAAACAGTCATTCTCTCACCAGACTCTTTTTTTTTTCTCTCCCTCTCTTGAAGTTAATAAGGTTCAAAATGCAGCTTGTTAGCTTACAGAGAAACTGCTAAGTCCACTATTCTGAAGACCGTGTTGGAAAACTTACAGCGTTGATTGTTATAAAGCACTGACACTGGAGACTCCTTCCTTAAATTTATATATATATATATATATATATATATATATATATATATATATATATATATATATACATACATATAAATAGCACCATATCAACCATTAAAACAAATTATAATTTGTTTATGTGGAGCAACCACTATACAAGGCCCTGTGTAAGGTGTTACTATGGAAACCATGACATATTAGAGCAAGCACAATAATATAAACCTGTGATTTGCCTTGCACTGAGATACTGTCAGAGCTGCTGTTATAGAGAAATGAATCGAGACCTTCTGACCATTTAGAATCGAGAATGCTGTGGTATAAGAACATTTAACACCCACAAAAAACCTCATCTAAATGTTTCCTCCTTTTGCGGTAATAATTTGTAAGTCATTTTATCTGATCGCATGTGTAAATTAGCCTCTATCTGCGATGCTAGTGCTAGGGCGTTAGTGGAATCATAATTACATTACTGTATTTCCATATTGAAAACAGATGCTGGGAAAATGTGCAGCTTTAGAGCCTTGATTGATGGACCAGTGCAGAGAAGCTAACACACACACACACACACACACACACACACACACACACACACACACACACACACACACACACACACACACACGTCAAATCATGAGGTCAGAAGTTTATCAGCACTTACTATTTTCTTACTGCTCCCCATTAAAAGCCTAGAACAGAAAGAAAAAAAATGTACAAAGCTAAAATGGCTTTGAAGGGCCAGCACATAGGGACAGATATGTGAAGCGTTGCTCATGTGAAGTTTGGAGTGATCGCCGATTGCTGTGGGATTAAATGAATTTGCATTCTCATGTTAATTGGAGGCCAAGTGGACCTGCTGAGTGCGTTCAAAAATTTCTGTCCTCATGTAGAGAGCTGCTGTTGAGGAAACTTGGTTCCTGCTAGATATCTATTTTTATGTCCAAGTCCAAATACTTCAAAAAATACTGTGACGTATTAACCAAATGTTTCTGAGATGATTATAGTGTCCAATTCAAGAGTAATTATTTCATTTCTTTCTTTTTTTTTTTTTTTTAATGAAGTGTTAACTCTGAGGAATACAACTAATTACATTTCTCCATCTAGTGCAATTGGCTTATTTGTTCTGCTTGTGGAAAGATTGCCTCATTAAGGTGCTTTTGCATTCTGTTTAAATTTATTCTACTAATACATTTCGAGACCTGTATAGCTTAATAGCTTTTGATTTAACAGAATATTTGCATGCAGTTTCACACCAAAGTCTGACTTTCATCAATTATGCAAACCTAATTAGGGTCAGCGTTACAGGGGAGCTTCTCGTGGGTCACGGTCCACAGATGGGTTATTGCCGCTAATCAGACAATGTTACTTTCTGGATTTTTATAGAAATGTGTCCATAAAAATATGTTTTTTTTATTAGATATTTTAAGTGCAGTTTAAAAAAAATATATAATTCTGTTGAGCGCTACTGGAGTTCACATTCAGTGGTATGTATTTGTTGTCAATACATGACTGATTAACTAATTTATATGTGGTTAATAGTATAACTTTAGTGGCTGGAAGAAGGATCATGGTCTGGTTCATGGTTTAAGTTTTCACCGTCTAAAGCCACTTTCTGTTATGTAAACAGTAATGACACATATTTTCCATTTCCATTGAGACTTTGCTGTTCAGCAACCACAAACCAACTCCATGTAGCTGCTAGGTGGAATTATATATAAAATATATAATATGCAATTTTTTTTGGGTTAGCCTTATTCAATTCAATTCAATTCAATTCAATTTTATTTGTATAGCACTTTTAACAATGGACATTGTCTCAAAGCAGTTTTACAGAAATATATAAACACAGGATACAGATTTTAAGTGTGTGAATTTATCCCTATTGAGTGAGCCGGTGGTGACGGTGGTGATGAAAAACTCCCTAAGATGATATGAGAGGAAACCTTGAGAGGAACCGGACTCAGAACGGAACCCGTCCTCATCTGGGTAACACCGGATAGTGTGAAAGTAAAAGAAAGTTCATTATGGTGTTTATATGAAGTCTGTTTTGTTGAACTAGTCCACTGTTCACTAAAGGAGACCTGAGTGCAAAACTGCATGTCGTAATTACAGTCCCAAGACCATCGCAGCAACCGTAGTCCCAGCAACCACAGCAATAATGTCCATGTAGAAATGAGGTCCAAAACCATTTCCATGGTACTTCCAGCAGTATCATCCTAATCAATCTCCATTCTGTAGCCTCCTGTTGATGAGAGCTCCATCCAGAGATAGGACATCAGGATGGATCAGGCAGGTCCGGAGAGCAGAAAGGGTCAGGATCACTGGCATCTCCATAATATCATGTGTGCATAAAAGAAAGTCTATTCATGATAAGCTTAAGTAAATAAATATGTTTTCAGCCTAGACTTAAACACTGAGACTGTGTCTGAGTCCCGAACACTAATTGGAAGACTGTTCCATAATTGTGGGGCTTTGTAAAAGAAAGCTCTTCCCTCTGCTGTAGCCTTCACTATTCGAGGTACCAACAAATAGCCTGCACCTTTTGATCTATGTAGGCGTGGCAAATCATAGAAGACCAAAAGTTTGCTTAAGTACTGTGGTGCAAGACCGTTTAGTGTTTTATATGTCAGTAGTAGTATTTTATAATCAATTTATAATTGAAATTTTACTGGGAAGGCTATCCTAGTAATATTATCTACATGAGCATCAAACGATAGACTGGAGTCAATAATCACTCCAAGGTCTTTTACTGCTGTACATGACGAAACAGAAAGGCCATCCAGCACGTGGTCCAAGTACAAGTACTTCTGTCTTATCAGAATTAAGTAAAAGGAAGTTAATAAGCATCCAACGTCTAATGTCTTTTACACATTCCTCAACTTTACTAAGCTGCTGTCTGTCCTCTGGCTTTGCTGAAACGTACAGCTGTGTATCATCAGCATAACAGTGGAAGTTAATTCCATGTTTACGAATAATTTGACCCAGAGGTAGCATATATAAAGTAAAAAGCTGTGGGCCTAAAACAGAACCTTGTGGAACACCAAATTTAACCTCGGTATGCGTGGAGAAATTGGCATTTACAATTACGAACTGATAGCGATCGGTCAAATAAGACCTGAGCCAGGAGAGGACTGTTCCCTTAATGCCAACAAGATTTTCTAGTCTATCAAGCAGAATAGTATGATCTATAGTATCTTATAATCTGAAACACGTCTGCACAGACCATGTGTTGTTGGTGGAGATGGTGACAGTGGTGGAGAGGCATCCGTATACAGTAATTTCGTTGATGCTGTGTTGTCAATTCGCTGTGACATGCATAATTATTATAAAGCCAATGTGGAGGAAAGAGGCAGAGTGAGCTGTGTTTGGAAATGTCCAGCGTAGGCTTATAAGATCATATGCAATATGCTATTGTCCTGTCATGCCCCCTTCATGAGTAACTGTATATCAACCGTAGCTTTGGAGGGGTGTACACTGCAGCAATGCTGAGGCGAGGTGCGTGGTCAGACTTAAGTAATGCATGTCATGTACCTGTTAGGTCATTACATCGGAACAAAATACTGGAAGCTTGATACAAGTTACAAGTTATGAAGTATGACTGAACGTGCTCTGTGTTGAACAGCAGCAGAGATACTTGTATAGTGAAATAGCCCTGATAAACAACAAGTTGTTTCATGATCTTAACTTGCAGCACAGATAAGGGAAGGGAAGTTCAGGTGCATCAGAATAAGATGTTTTGTTGTTCTGCTTCAAAGTCCATTAAGATTCATATAGGACTACAAAGAACGTGACAAGGATACACATATTACAAAATACATGTAGCTGGATAGCTGGAATGTGTCAGTGATTCCTGTTAATATAGTCAATCATCCAAAGTCTAGTGTGGAGATGTTGTTGTTGTGTGTGTGTGTGTGTGTGTGTGTGTGTGTGTGTGTGTGTGTGTGTGTGTGTGTGTGTGTGTGTGTGTGTGTGTGTGTGTGTGTGTGTGCGTATAGGCAGGTTTCGTGGTGAGGACCAAATGTCTGACTTTGTGGGTACATTTGGCTGGTTCCTACATAATAATAATAAAAATGATCATTATTACTATTATTATTATTATTATTATTATTATTATTACAAAAATAAGAAAACCTTATTTCTTATTGAGAATTCCAACAATAACACACCATGCACAGAGGAGTGTAGTGATAACATGAGTGTCACATATTAATCATTGAAAGTCAGTAATTAGCACTGTGTTTGGAGTATGCTAATTTTTATTCATTTATTCATTTAGCAGACACTTTTATCCAAAGCGACTTACAAATGAGGAAATACAAGCAAAGCGATATATCAAGCGGTGAACAATACAAGTAGTGCTACCATACAAGATTTATAATCGAGTTCCAGAAGAAGCAAAGTGCGCAGAGTAGAGGTGTAAATGCGGAATGTTTTTTGTAACATATACGTTGGAAGCACGTTCATGGAAGAGGTGGGACTTTAGCGATTTTTTGAAGATAGTGACAAATTCTCTGAGTAGGAACTACTTGGCGAAGGTTGCATGAGGGATTGGATCAAATGTATTTGTTTTATCATTAAAGCAAACATTGTGTGACCATGATAGATAAATTTGGATAGTTGTTTTTTTTTATCATGGATTAGTCTGTGTTGTTAAATATTTGAGAGATTTCATTCGAGTAGTAAATTGGTCATTTCTGAGTTTTATTGACTGTACGCTGGTACTGAATATATATATATTCATGGCTCTCAGTGCTGGCCGTCAGTGACGTGTACTTGGGACAATCAACAGGCCAGCTTTATTGAGCACAACTACACATCCACACACACTGCAGCAGATGACCGATCCATGTTTTGATCCATACCTGTTATTTCTCGCATGGGTATGTGCGGCAGTTCAATATTGGAATATTAATGAATATTATTGGAGGAAAAACTAGAACAGTAACTTTTCTCTGAAATGAACATTGCTAGTTTTAATTCTAAGTGTTAAATGGTGCATTTTAAATAACATGTATCAAATAGGTTCACATATCAGTCATCTGATAGAGATGAATGTGAAATCTGTATCCGAAACCCAGGAGTGGTATCAGGCTGATTACAACGAATAATAACTGATTTGAATTTTGGAGAAAAAAAAAAAAGAATGAATTTGATCCAATCCTGTAACAAGTGGGCGGCTGTGGATCAGGTGGTAGAGCGGGTTGTCCACTAATCGTAGGGTTGGAGGTTCGATTCCCGGCCACCGTGACTCCACATACCGAAGTGTCCTTGGGCAAGACACTGAACCTCAAGTTGCTCTCGGTGGCAAGTTAACGCCTTGCATGGCAGCTCTGCTACCATTGGTGTGTGTGTGTGTGAATTAGACACAGTCTAAAGCACTATATAAGTGCAGACCAGTTGAACTTGGAAACAATTATTTTTTGTTTTTGGAACTATAACTGTTTACATACTGTATAAAGAGACCTGATATAGATTTTTAAAAAATGATGTTTATTCCTTAGACCAAAGGTGTCCGATCTTATCCGGAAAGGCCCGGTGTGGGTGCAGGTTTTCATTCCAAACAAACAGGAGCCACACCTGATTCACACCTGTTTAATCAGTTGATCTTGGCTTTCAATAGACTCAGGTGTGGCTTCTGCTTGGTTGGAATGAAAACCTGCACCCACACCGGCCCTTTCCAGATAAGATTGCCCACCCCTGCTTTAGACTTATTTATTTAAGTGTTTTTTGTTGTTGTTTTAAGTACATTTGTGCAAGTCCTCATAAAAAAAACAAACAACATTTTAAAGCATGGTATTTTTAAAGAAAGAAATATCAGATGGGTATCAATATCTGCTGATACTCAAGGTTTCGGTATCTGTACCATAAAATGAAAAAAGTGCTACTCTGCCATCTCGATTTTCATTCGACAGTTTGAGAACAATCTAAGTTTGTTAGAGAAAACCTCCTGATCTTATCTCGGCACCCGTCCTGCTGGGAAGTTTTAGGACGGCGATCGAATAGAGTCCTTCTCCTTTTTGTCCACATTTTTCAATCTTCATTTTTTTTTAAGCCTATCACCCCTTGTCTTCTAACACAATGATATCGAATCATCTCTAAATAAGCAGTTCTGCTTGCAGCTTGTTGATCGTCCCAAATAAACACAGGGTAGGCGCCTGTCACCGAGGGTCAGCATTGAGAGACGTAATTGGCCAGGCTGGAGTATCATTTGATGCAGCCGAGGCTGTTTGGAGAGTAATGGGATTTTTCCACTCTCTGAGCAGAACCAGGGAGGATGACGGCGCCGGGTAGCGGTGTACTTTACCTCTGATTGAAAACAAACAGGGTGATTCTCTCAGTGCAACAGGAACACACACTTCTTTCCCTCACTACTTCTCTCCTTTCCTTCTTGCCATCTCTTACTCAATTTACCACTTTTTTATTTTTTTACCTGTCTCCTATAATCTTGTTCGGTCTTTCTTTCTCTCTCATGATGGCTACTGGCTGGACACAGAGTGACATGTGATAGGAGATTATTAAAGCTGACAGGCTGCATGGATATGTTCGTTATTTCAGTGTTGGGTATTAACGAGTACATGCTTGCCTGTGAACGTTCACCGTTTAATCAGTAAATTCGTCTAATTAGTGAATAACACATGTCAAGATGAAAGGTTGACACTGTAATAAAAATCTCTGTCATATTGGTCTAAAATAGGAGTTCTTTGAATGTTTTTCAGCCAGTGTTAAAAAAAAAAGACCGTCTTATCTCAGATTTAATTTCAGATATATTTATTTTAGGTTTTATTCATCTTTAGAATGAGCTCATTGAATTCAGTTGGCTTCATAGCATACTTATAGACAACAGGTAGTTCCAGTCTAATTAGTTCCACTAATTTGATAGATTCAAGAGTGCCTATATTTCCTATAACCGCACTGGGACGATTCACAGTGCGTATCACTCCGCTAGCCTGTGTTCACTGCATAAAATTCCACTTCCTAGTTAGAAGCCATTACTACAGTGGTTTTTGTGACATCATCAGCGGACATGGCGAACGATTCTTTTCGGAATGTAGCTTTTGGCTTAAAATATCAAAGCTCTTCAGGTACGGATAAAAAAAGAAGAGACGCCAGCTTTACCAGAAGCACCTTTAACGGGAATGTACAAATCGACGTGAGTTACTTAGCTAGCTAGCCGTCGTGCTATAAAAAGAATGTGGTATCTTCGGGATCTATTTCCACCAGCGGAGCAAAAATCAACAGAACATTTGTCCGTTTTGTGTCCGAAATGTCTCTTCCTAGATATTAATTTCTTGTTTATAGAACTGTTATATAAAAGCAATATCACACTCGCAGTTGTGTCACGGATCTTACATAACTTATAAGGCTTTACACCTAGACTTGGCATTGAGAGCTGTTATGCAAACTGAAAGATTACTCAGACTTTCCATGTTGTAACTGACTTACCTGGTTGTACCTGGTTTGCAAATAAGCATGACTTGTTCAATAATGTTGCTTTTTATTTACACACAGGCGATTTGATTACTGGAGGCTGTACAGAGTATTGTCTGCCACTGTTGTGAAGAATTGCAGTCTGAATGGAAAGTGTTGTGCTGTCATGATCAGACGTGTAGGTCAGGCCAGAAGAGCGGCAAGCTTTTATTAGAATCGTCAGGCTCAAGGTTACACCGGCACAATCAAGTAAGAAGTGGTGCGCCAGGATAAACAGATGCAAAACAATATTTACATTACAAAACAATCACGCAGCTGTAAATCAGGAACTAGACCGTTTAGAGCCCAACGTGTTTGTTGTAGACCGTCAAATGAAATGCTAATATACGAGGGTGAATCAAATGAAATCCTTCGCTTTAGAGCTGGGACATTTGCTTTGAACGAAATGGAGATTTTTCGACATAACGATCACATTTTGTGACACCTGGTTTGCGATAAACTATGCAAAATAACAAAGATGAAGGTTTTCATTTGACTCCTACATGTAATAAAATGCAGTACATTGAGTTGCAGGTTTATTAGCTCCATCATAGGCTCTTTTATCAGATCCACCGTACCACTTTGGGGGCATACAGATATTGATGGAAAGAAGCCACCATAGGAGCGCTGTTGACCAAAGACTGACCATTCTGATCACAGTGATGACATTTGTAAAGAAAAATACAGATGGGTGAGAAAGGGAGAAAAAAATGAAGTCTTGAAGTCTTAGTAAGGTGTTCGACCAATAAAAGTGTCAAGAACAGTTTAGGTGCACATCGGCATCGATTCTACAACTCTTTGGAACTGTTTGACAACTGGAGTGATAAACGTCGTCTCCAAAAAAGGTTTCACATCACGGGTGGCGTTTTGATGATGGTGGAGAGCACTGTCTTACATGTCACTCCAAAAGCTCTCATAGGTGTTCAGTTTGGTTGAGAGTGGGTTGGTGACTGTGAAGGTCATGGCATATGATTTACATCGTTTTCACACTCTGGGAGTCCTCATGCCTTGTGCATGGGGGCGGAGTCATCCTGGAAGAGACCACGCCCATCATGATAGAAATTATTCATCGTAGGATAAAGGTGATAAGGTAGAAGTACATTGTATTGATTTGTAGTGACTCTTCCCTCTAAATGGAGTCAAACCATGCCAGCAAAATAAATAAATGCCCCCTAGAGCATAACAGAGCTACTGGATTGAGTTATTATTATTTTATTTTATTGTTTTTTTTCTTGTTTTTTTTTTTCTGCTGCACACAAAAGTTGGATAAAAGTCATGATTTGAATGTTTGTTTCAAATAATAAAATAGCCATGGGAAATTAAATACCTGATTGCTGAAGGTGAAAGAATTCAACTGAATGCTTTAATGCACTGCCAGCAATGTTGCAATTAGACAGATTCTCTAATTGAATTGAAATCGTTAAATTCCCAAGCAAAGCTCATGCCAGCCCTTGGCCACGAGAGTACAATTTTTGCGCTCTCTTTGGGCAAGATGGAACAGCTACTCTGTCTCTGTCTCACTTGATTGTTGTTAACCAACCAAGAACATCAATTAGATCAGACAGGCAGAACAGAGCAGTTAGCGATGTCTTCCGAGTGCGGTGAGCCGTACTACAGTGCTGCTTATTGACCTCACGGGCTGTGGAAGACGTTTTCTGGAGGTTATCACAAGGGAAACCTGCAATTAGTCTCATTTTATATTAGGACATTGATATATATATATATATATATATATATATATATATATATATATATATATATATATATATATATATATATAAACAGAAACAAAACAGGAATCCTTTGGAATAGAAATGAAAATTTGCATAATACTTGATGCATAAGTGTTTGGTTTGTGTATGTGTTTGGATTGATGATGTAATTTGTGAGTGGTTTACGGAACATTTAATACGCTAATGTGTAAAAGGAGCAAACAGCAAAGCAGGTAGGAGGGAAGTTTGATCTGGTTAGCCAGATTAGCTGCTCGCTGTTCACACTGTTTGTTGATTAGTTCAGACAGTCATGCTGGAGAAGAGCAGCAACTTCAGCATTATGCAGCAACGTTCTTCACAGTGACGCTTTCGTATGCAGACGGAACAAAGCACTGCTTCCGTATGGAGGGAAGGGGATAGGATAGAAGAGCTGCTCTCCACTGCCGCACTGCAGGAGAAAGACACAGCAAAACACACAGTGAGAGAGAACGAAAAGCAAGATGAAAAATGTATGTGTATGTACAAAAGCATGTGCCAGCTCTCAGCCAGTCATCCTCTGAACCCATCATTAAGCTTATTACATGGGACTATTTTAAATATTTAATCATAAGCCATGTCATGTTATTTTAAATACCCAAGGAACTACTAAGGTGGACTAGGATCATTTAATATGTGCCTGAATATGCTTATTAGAAATGGCCTACATGGCCTCCTGCGATCCCAAACTAGTAAACTAAATTGTATTTATCAGAGGTAGACACGAGGGGGGTTTGAATATCTGAGTCGTGATTTGACTTCTGGGAATCGTGTCAACGTGACGTCATAACATCATATGTCATATGTGACATCCCAAAATAAATTTCATACAAGAAGGACTTAAAAAGTTCGTTTTTACATGGACAAGTATGAGTTCAGTGCAACTGGACTCATACTGGGCAACGTGATAAGAATATTGCATATCGTGATATGTCTACATGTTTAATACAGAAAAGGAGGGGAAATAATCTGTAAAATGTTAAGGAATGCAAAGTTTTAACATCCAGATCAGTTACTTTCAGTAACTTTGTAGTTTATTAACTCAATCAATCAATCAAGTTTAAAGAAAGAATCTTGAAATATCCACAAAATCTCCAAAAACTTGTATTGAGACATAATTGATCCAGATATAATTAATTCACCGCTTTTTTTAAAAAATTGACCCAAACACCAAATTACATAATCTGAGTCAGTGTTCCAAGAGGAGTTTGATCCTTTTATAATCACATTTCTGAGTTTAGATGTACTTTCAATGTTTAAAACGCATGAAAAATAATTTTTAATTAAAAATAATTTTTAATGATTTTTAAATTAATTCTTGTTTTGATTGACGCTGAAGGCGTGTAAATGCGTTCTTCATCTCTCATATCTAATTCCTTTAAATTCAGACCCACTACCATTAAATATTTGTTTTTGTTAGTATTGCGTTCCCTCAGTTTAGTCCACCTTCTGCACACCACACTGTGTGGGCAATAAAATGCAAAACCTTCTGTGTACATTTCTCCCAAAAGGACAGAAAAAGGTCATTTATATTACTGCCATGATCACACTGGTTAAATATAGCTTCCCTCATTTTCATCAGAAACAAGGCGGCTGTGGATCAGGTGGTAAAACGGGTTCTCCACTAATCGTAGGGTTGGTGGTTCGATTCCCGGCCCACGTGACTCCACATACCGAAGTGTCCTTGGGCAAGACACTGAACCTCAAGTTGCTCCCGTTGGCAAGTTAGCACCTTGCATAACAGCTCTGCTACCATTGGTGTGTGTGTGTGTGTGTGTGTGTGTGTGTGTGAATGGGTGAATGAGACACAGTGTAAAGCACTTTGGATAAAAGTGCTATATAAGTGCAGACCATTTACCATTCATTTCTTGCTCATGTTCCTATGTTTCTTTCCTAGCAAAATGTGTGTAGATGCACACACAGCACAAAGAAATATCCCACTTATCGTCTTACATAATAAAATGACTGTACAGAACATCTACACAAATCGTTTATTTTATTTTGTCAGTTTCAGATGTATAGAAAGCAGAGCAGAGCATGTTGCGTAATGATGCGACGTGTCACTTCCAGGGTCTGGCTGTCCTTTCCGTCTTCAACTTTCCATCTGCTCACTAATGAACTAATTAAATACTGCATCTGGAAGGTGTAAAAAAAAAAAAACTGTTCATAAGTGTTGTGAATAGTACAGAAACTTCTAACACGGAGTAATGTTTGGAGTTTTTTTTAAAGAAAAAAAAAAGCACGCTCAGATGGTGGAGTGATGGTGCTTGATATAACCCATCATCACTTTCTGGATCAGACCTGGTAATTAAGGATTGTGTGGACTGAAGTGCAGCAGGGCTGTTCAAGTGTGATGGCCAAAAAAAGTTTTCAAAAGTTGCATCTAACACGTTTTTGATTTAATAACATAATTGAGATGGATCGTGTTGTAGAATAAATGCAAAGTGTATCATTTACATTTATAATTTGGCGGCAGGTGGTGTTATCCAAGAACATGTCCTTATGCTAGTGCAGATCGGCCAGAATCCAAAATCGTCGAAGAAGCCTTTATCTGTTAGATATACATTACAGCACGGTGAAATTCTGGGTCAGGGTCATGAGAGAGGGTTAAGGGCCTTGCTCAAGGGCCCAACAGTGTCAGCTTGGCAGTGCTGAGACTTTGAACCACCAGTGCCTTAAGCTTAGTAATGAACTGTGCTCGTTCCTTGCCGTTTGCCTTGCTAGTTTGGTCCATTTGTCACAATGCGAAAGCTGTTTTCAGTCTAGAGAACTGATCCCTGGTTCGTCTGGGTCTTGCTTCCAATGAAACGCTGCGAATCCCACATCCGGCGTAGAAGCTATCTGCTCTCTATGCTACATGATGAGTAACATGATCGGTTCAGCTCGGTTCAGCGCTACTCACCAAAGTTTTGTGATGGCAGGGTTCGTGGAGGACAGTGAACCAGACTTTCACACAACTGGAGCAGTGTAATTGGCTCACCTTTGAGGTGTGAATGCTTGCGCTGAGAGCATTGTGAGAAAATCATATCCCGTGCCAGCCTGCATTGCTGAAAACCTTCTTTAATGAGAACAGATCCTTGTTGTAAGGTATTCCTGCATTAGGATGTTGCTGTGCATCCAAAATGCGCTGCTCTTTGGCACTTGAGTGTTGGTACAGAAAATAGATAATTCATTCATTAAGTAAATAAATAAATAAATAAATAAACAGAAAATGGATGAAACTAGTGCCTGCCAAACCTGCTTGTTCAAAACGGACATGGATTTGCACAGTTAATTCATAGTTCATAGTGAATTCTTACTGGTGAAACCAAACCAGCGATTAGGAGCCCTGGCCCCTAAATGAGCCCAGAACTGGTCACCTGTGTGAGCTCAGGTATTCGGTGAAATAAGTGTGGAAGTCATTTTTTTGGACCTTCAGGACCACTGATGTAGCTTTTACTCTAAAAGCTAATTAAAGGTACATTACATGTTAAAGGTAAAAAAAAAAATGTATATATATATATTCTTGATCCTGTGACTGCAGTGACGAGAAGAAAAAGTTTGGCAACTTTATTTCTGAGAGTGCATAAGTCAATAAGTAATATGTGTTTTAAGTTTAGTGCATGATTGATCTTTATTCAAGTTCTTATTGAAGCTGGTCTTCAGTCTCCATTTGAAGACAGCGAAGGACTCGGATGATTGAAAAGCCGCAGTAAAGAGACGTCTTAATCCTCGTGTCTTGAATTCTGTTTTTCTTTTTTCCCTCTACACCTTTTCTTAAAAGTTCCTGGGCTTTTCATTTTTCACCCAAGTTCCTCCTGCCCTCCTTTATTATTTTTTTTCTCCACTCTGCATGGTTTCGTCCCTCCTGACTGCAGCAGGCGCAGTCTGAGCAATCAGAGGGCTAAAGCCCGTCTTGTGTCTCACCTCCCGCCTCTGTACATGCCTCACTGCCTTGTTTTCTGTTGTTTTCTGGCCTTTCATAAATCAACTGTGAGTGTGCACTACCTGCCATGCTGCACATAGAGACACCATTTGTTACACAAATCTGCACCATAGACCCCTCAGCTGGCCCTTTCCTTCTCTTCAGTACAGCAAAATCTGCATGTTTCGTCTCATTCTAATCTTGAGCTCAAATAAAATACCATTGTGCTCTGTCCCTGCGTATTTATTTAACCTGTCACTGAGCTTTCATGGAGTACTTGCACAGTAGGAAGACGTCAGACATGGCTATAGACTGGTGTCACTCACTTCACACATAATTAAGGCACTGGAGAGGATTATGGGACAATAGCTGGACCCCTCTTCAGTTTCCATTTGGGAATGGAGTATATCAGGCATCAGGACCGGAGACAAGTAGCACTGAGCACAACAGGGGACTGTGCTGTCACTATTCTTCTTTACATGCTACATTTAGGATAGAACATTCGCTCTTGCCATATTCAGCAGTTTTCAGATCAGATGACAGCGCTATAGTGGGACATCAGCAAGGGACAGGAAGGAGAATAACATGGGCTAATTAACGGTTGGGCTCTAGCTGCTACTTGGCATTGGGAAAACTAAGAAATGGATGAAAGACTTTTCTGTCAGAGCGAGAGGACATCATTGTTTGCAGTGTGAATACAGCTAACACACTAGACTCCCAGTGTCTGTACTTACAGAGCTGTATTCAGAGTTCAAGACTTAAGTTCTGTCAGTATTTAAACATGGAAAGTTCCTTATATTTAGAGTTGGTTTACTCAAGTACTTTAAGCTAATTTTCTGAGTGGCCAATTCAGATTATTAAAATTTCCTGTATGTAGTTCATGCCTCCAAGGTTGCCAGAGGGTGTCTGAGATCAGGGTCATCAATAATGTCTAGACCGCCGCATTTACACACAAGCCAGAAAAAAATTCACACTTATTGAATCAATGCCAAGGTGAATTGAAGCTGTTCCTGGTCACCCCTAGTGGCCCAAAGCCTTTCTCAGACACTTTATTTTGACTTTGTCACCTATCTGTGTGTTTATCATTTTCGCATTAGCTTAAAAATAAATACATGACCCATTCATCAAAATGTATTTCTCAAAATGACCCATTCATCAAAATCAAGCAATACATCAAAGGAAATTAGATACTTCAACAATGTCTGATTTGTATGGATATGCTTGAAACATATTGATGTCTGACATATTAATACTCATCTACCATGGTACAAACGTGACATATTATGCATCCAGACATGGGATGTTATGAGAGATAACTGTAAATAGTGTGCAAATGTGAGCTCTGAGAAAGACAAATAAAAACAATCAGAAGTAGCATAAAGCTAGCACATTACTAGTGCAGTTAAATAATAAGAAATGAACATATATACTGCACATGTACATCAATGAGATTTGTGGGAAAATGTTGTTGTATTGTGGCATTAGTAAAGGTTATTTTCCACTGAAGACTGTATTTTATTTCTGCAGTCTACTTGATTAGTCATGCTTTTTGTGACCAGGACGATGGTTTTCTGTTTTAATGTGACCCTCTTTGATAACTCAGCTGAATTCTGCAAGATTTATGCTTCCTCAGGGTCTCTCTTCCAGACTCACGCATTTTATAATGAATCGGCTGGTTATTGGTATTGATTTAACAGTAGCCTAAGTCTGCGTCTGACAGCAGTGCAACTAGACTTGCTAGATAAAAAGAAATGTGATCTACGAATCTATTGCCTTTTCAGGCTATTATCTAATATATAATTAATGATATGACGTATAATTAATCCCAACTGAGAACCTGCTTTACTTTCATATTTTAGGTTTGCTACGTGCTTTTCAACTTCTGGCCTGAGATCTGTTCCCTGCAGTAGACAATCTACAACTGTTTCCAATATTCCCAAGCAAAAATGAGTCATGTGGAACTGCTGAGTTGGCTTCTCTGGGATTTTTTGGACCGTGCAGGTCCCTTGTGCTACTTCAGTGATCCTGTTATGAGTGTTAAAAGTTCCACAGTCTCACTCGAGGCTAAGCGGCACTGAGGTGGAACTGTGCTTTGCTGTCGCTTGTGTTACATCTCAGACCTTGTTTAAGTGACTGTGTTAAAATGCACGGCTTCTCTTTGCCTCAGGCCTCGGGAGTGTGAATCGGATGGGAACATGTGCATGTGTGAACTCATCTTTGGGGTTTAAAGAAACACTCAACATGCTGACATTGTTGGCAAATAATTAAAGCTGGCAGGGACTCCCCTTTACCTAGAGCCAAAGGAAGTCAGACCTATCGTTAATGTTATTCTGATTCTATTGATACTTTATGCTTTGGTATGTTTATCGCTGGCCCTCAATTTATATTCTATATACACTAAAATTCTCAGAAAAATTTATACCGGATTCCCAGTGCTGCATCCTTCAAAGGTTTCTTCCTCTTTATCGACATTTAACTAATCCATAGACCACAATAGATTTATTTTCCGGCCACAACCTTCAGACTGTCGAAGGTTATAATCTGATTGGCTCACCACACTTTCATGTATGCTTATTTCCTCTGGGCTGGTTTTGAGCTGGAATACAAACTTTTGACCATTGCAACACAATGACTGTATAGTCACTGGAGCTTGCAAAGTTATTAAAGTTTTGAGAAAGAGTAAATGGGATAGTCTTGCATGTTTACTGGTTGATCAACTTGCATGTTAGTCAGGTTGGCTGTTGCGGTGAAAATAGGCAGTTATTGACTCGTATATTGATAAAATATACCTACTGAAGCTACAGGTCTGGCTTGTGAGACTAGGGGTTTGATGACTGAACCCTAGCTACTAAATCAAATCTTATCGTAGCAGATACATTGGTATAGTCAAATATCAGATACTTGCCTTAAAGCGATAGTTTATGTCGGTTGTGCCTTTGTCAGTGGATGTTGGTGGATGTCTACAGCTCGGTTGGAGTTTGTTATTAAGTTTAGCAACAGTGTCATGTGTGATGTGCTCGCCATGTTTCCTGTTAAAGTCCATCACAATCTTGCGACAGCTTCCCGATCCAGCCATGTGAATGATTGCAATACGTTCTTCTTTTGTCAACGGCGTTCTTACATTCTATCTGCGAAAAAAATAAATAAAAAACAAACAAACACATATATATATATATATATATATATATATATATATATATATATATATATATATATATATATATATATATATATGTTTGTATATATAAGTATGAAATATTTTGGAAGACATTTACCTAAAAGTGTTATTTTCCCAAATGTTCGGAGATTTTTTGAGACACCCTGTATATATTTTTAGTATACTTGTGTACACGTTAAATATTCTACATTATACAGTATGTGTTTTAATCCATGTCTCACGCACTTTATTCTCACATATAGTTCACAAAGTGAGGTAGTGGGGTCTGTGAGGTATCGTCAGGTTATTATTGACCTGTTTGTTTGTTTGTTTGTTTGTTTGTTTGTTTTTAGGTCGAAAAATCACACTTCATTATTTGCAAAGTTTCAAATGTTTGATGCTACATCGATTGTTTATTTGAATCCTGCTGATATCTAATTTGTATATGATTCCCAACTTGTTATTGTCTCTAGCTTTTATACTACATAATAATGGAAGTCACAGGATTTCACCCATTAAATGCGATCTGCTTTACTAGTGTGATTGAAAAGCTCATGCCCAGTGTGCTCTGTTCTAAGAAAATGCGGCATCCTTGGAGGCATGAACTGCACACGGGTGCAGATTTCAATGGGCTACCCAGAAAGTCGAGTTGTTTAGGCCAAGACTTTATACCGAGAGCTCTCTGGGTGTAATTGAGCTTAAGTGGCTGGCTGTGAATAAACACATTTTTGTAAATGAATTCTAAAATATTTAATTCACTATATACTGCATTACCATTTTTGGTAAAGTATCACTTTTATGACTTGCAGGTAATGACATGACAGAGCCAGTTGTGAATATTGGATTTAAATGATGAGTTCTGATTTGAAAGCCCGCCCTCAAAACAGAATAAATTAGTTATTGATTTTTCAGCCCTATTGCGCAATTCATCAAAAGTAGGTATTTTAATATGCACATGGTATCTACATTCAGAGAATTGTTGTGATAGGCTGCAGCTGTTGAGCAGTGCAGAACCAAACAAATGGGAAAAGATCAATCAGTGAAGCAGCAGGTGTCGCCGAGGGGAGGGTAAATGTGCGGCTCCGCTGCCGCTGGCAGCTATTTTCACATTTTCAACTTGATGTTGCCTGAATGAAGCACATCCAGTGCAACTAATCATGAGCTCGCTCAATCAGCCTTTGCAGCAACACATGGGATTTCTGAAATAGCCTCAGCGGAGTGGATAAAGATGGGAGCTAGGAGAAATCTAATACCAGACTAATCTCCACAAAGACATTCGAAATTAGATACTTAACCTCAACTGTGGTGGTCTTTTATCCAAAACATTACCTCCGAAAGATTGTCCAGAATATTAAGCAAGTGGAACAAATGAAGCCTCTTCAGTGTCTGGTTTTTCTATCTGTTTATCAAAGACACTTGTGTACAGTGTGTGATTGCGAGAACATGTTTTTGAGATCTTTGTGGGGACCCAAGAAGGAGAGTAATATCTGACAGGTTTGACTTTGTGGGGACATTTGGCTGGTCCCCATGATGAAAACTAATAAAGCCAAACAGGTCCTCACAAAGGTGTGTGTGTGTGTGTGTGTGTGTGTGTGTGTGTGTGTGTGTGTGTGTGTGTGTGTGTGTGTGTGTGTGTGTGTGTGTGTGTTTTGACAAGAGGGAGTCTGGAAAATACAAAGAACACCCACAGAGAATCATGGCTGTCTTTGCTAGCCAAGCTTCTTCTGTTTCTTTTTTTTTTTTTTTTCTTCTGGTAAATTGGTACACAAAAGCTTAAAGCTGTCTGAGACAGAATCCTTTTCTGTAACTGTAGGTGTATAAAAGCCTGAGGAGCACATAATGATGTAATCCCTGAGATCCTCCTTTTTCTTTTTCTTTTTCTTTTTTTTTTAAACAGTTAATGCAGCCCAAATTCTTGGCAGCCAGTATCTGTGCCACATTGAAATTCACCCACGGGCAAAATGTCAAGCTTCGTTTTGGGTCTTTGTGTTTGCCCCAATGTCGGCTGTAAACTGCAATAACCTGATTATGATTCTCAAAAGCTAGTTGTCAGGCAAATGAGTTGAGGCTCATTATGCAGAAGAAAGTGAACACTTCTGTACGGATGCAGATCCAGGTGGAGATATAACAGGGCAAAATAAAGTATCATCCCTATGGCTCTGTTGAGAACACAATGCTGGCAGCTCTAAGGAGGAACAGGAAGACACTTTCTGGGGAGTGTTTATTATCCGACTGCAGTTGATATATTCTTCTGTCAGCTATTTCTGTTGAACATGTACAGTATGCCAGTGATATACATGGACAGGTTAGACTGTAGCGCCTCATACCTGGCCTTAAAGATGATTTCAGTAATCTTAGAATATATGATAAGTGCATGTGATATTGATCATATCTTTTTTTTTTTTTTTGCTGCAGCATGGCTTATATTAATTGAATGTCCAATAGCTTTGTCCCTTCTAAATTCTTTATTCATGATATAACATGACTTTTTGGAAATAGAAAAGATGAGACTTCCTTTTGATCATTTAAAACGTTCATTCATCTTCAGTATGAGCTTTATCCTGGCCAGGGTTGTGGTAGATCCAGAACCTGTCCCAGGAATGCTGGACATGAGGCAGGAATACACACACACATTCACTCCTAGGGGTTATTATTATTGTAGTCAGTCTACATTAATGTACCAGCATGTTTTTGGAAGGTGGGAGGAAACCAGAAATCCTGTAGGAAACCCGCACGAACATGGGATGAACCTACATGCCAAACATCAAACAGACATTAACCCTTGAGCTGTGAGATGGCAAACCCAGCTGATAAAAAAAGGTCCCCAGGACGTCCACTAAATGGCCTCTATGAACGTCCCCCGAACGTTCATGTTTAGGGTCCCCTTGAAGTACTACGGATGCTGAAGGGGACGCTCACAGGACGTCCAGCGACCATTCAGAAAGCTTAGAGGACTTTTGCTGAAATCAACACATTCAGCAGTGTTATGATTTACGTTATGACTCTGACGTCCTCAGAACGTCCGGCAGCGAGTGGACGTTCGCGACGTCCAGGGGACACCTCATAGGTGTTATGAGGGTCTTGCTTAAGGTCTCAACCATGACATTGTGTTGATGCAAGATTTGAACTAACAACATTTAGTTCAGCAGACCAACACTGAGCCAACACTTCCCGCTTTCCCTTTGCAGCCCTGTGTTATTTCTGGTCCTTTCTGTGCATGATGAGGTGATTTTGCTTTACATACTGTGACTTGCTTTACAAAGCGAGTTTTGAAGGACACTCTCACACACACACACCCCCCCCCCCCCCAAATCCTCTAACACTTTTTTCAATTTGAAATCGTTAATTTTCCTCAGAGACCACAGTCGTCCTTGATCCGTCCTGCTTTGTAAACCTTATTCGCTTTGTGAGATACAGGCCCAGATGTACAGCTGTTATTTTTCTATTGACAGCAATGGTAGCAAGTATTGAATTTGTTGCACTTTGTTTAACATTGCTCCAGGTGCTTCTCTTCCCTCTTGCACTGCTCTCTGGACCCAGAAATCCCCGTAAGAGAAACTGTGCAGTGTGTGGCAGCCTAAGTGATTGATTGTCAGGTGAAGAGCTCATCCTTTAAATAGGTGCTGCGTGCCATCAATCATCCAGACCTGCTCTCTGGGGAGACGGGAACGATGCTGGCAGCCCCCTCATCAGGGTCAGAGGTGCACACATATCGTAGGTGAACAGAGGCACATTCAAGGCATCGAACTGTCTGGGCTCGGTTTTTGCAAAAGAGTAAAAAATGAGCCACGAGATCATAGCATTGGTATGTGGGTGTGAGGTATTATGGGTAATTTTCTTGACCATTGGTGCAGGGATTAACCTGGAATCAAGGTGTGTGGTAAGGTGTGTGCTGTGGTGATAAACAATCAAATCAGCTTCTTTCATTTCATTTAAAAATAACTGCCGGCATCCGCAGTGATATTTTTGCATTGCCATATAGTTAGTTTTCACTTATAAATATTTCAGTTGTAGAATTAACCAGATGACTGATAAACACGAGCACGTTTTTATTATACCGATTGGTTTTGCTTGGACTTACATAAAAATACAATCTTCATTCTTCCTTATTTACACACACACACACACAAATCTGCAATGCACAAAAAAATACACGCATGCATTTTGTAAGCGTTCTTAACCTCTGGTACATAGTAAACAATGCTTTAATGTCATGAAAAAATTCTATCTGCATTAGTTAACACAGAAAGTGCCAGGTAATTTCAGGTCAGTCGCCCTGTACTATACTATTGATTAAGTAACATTTGTTTGAGCCACAAGCACATGACATTAATCTGGGTAATGTGTTAGAAGGGTGGAAAAATCAATGTGTCTCGATGAGCCGGGGGTTCAGGAGGCGAATTGATGTTGCAGAAGAATTTTTTGATGTCAGCGATACACTCCCTGCTGGAAAATGGTGTCTTTATTGTTGCCGTAAACACTTATTTCATCCCTCCTCATCAGGCGGATATCACTTCATACACCTTGTTGAGGGTGTGGAAGTGCTGGCTGTTGTGTTTCTATATTCATTTGCACTCCATGTCAGCCTTCATCATCCATTGCAATAGTTTGTGTGTCAAAATCAATCATCATCAAAGACAAATGAAGAATGTTTGAGACGCTCAGTCACTGTCCACTCCATACAGCATTGTGCATCATGGTAAAGCTGGAGCAGGAAATCAATTTCCCATGCCGTAGTGATAATTATGATTGCAGCTTATGAAGCTCGGGTTGTATTTTGAAAGTAATTTGAAGGCCGCAATCAGTGGCGGTTATTCCACGTAATTTTTAAAACATGACTGGAATGAACGCTTTACCTTTCCTAATAGTAGAAAAGGCTCTTGCTGGGAAACCAAGCAAAATCAATAAAGCTATATTAATGTTTTCATTCACAATGAAACGGTGTTCTCTCAGTATCAGTGACTATGTATAATATATAATAATATATAATATATCACTATTACATTTTGTGTATGCCGTTTTGTTTTTTTTTTTTTTTTCATTTCAATCTCGTAATTTCCTTTGGATGTCTTATTTGTGTTCAGCCCTTCTATCAAATCTACATTATTTGGCCAAAAGTTTGTGGACACCTGACCGTCAAATCCATATATGGATGTTGAACATTCCATTCCAGATTTATTTATTAAGAGCTCAACTCTTCTGGGAAAGGCTTTCCAGTAGATTTTGGAATAGTGGCTGTGGGGGATTTGTGATCATTCAACCACAAGAGCGTTAGTGAGGTCAGGCACTGATGTTGGGTGAGGAGGAATGGGGTGCAATCGTCGTTCCAGTGTTCAATGGGGTTGAGATTAGGGCTCTGTGCACTACACTAGAGTTCTTTGACTTCAGCCTTGGCGAACCATGTCTTCATGGAGCTTGTTTTGTTCACAGGGGCATTGTCATGCTGGAACAGGTTTGGGCATCTTAGATCCAGTAAAGCGATATTATCATGCTACAGAATGCAAAGACATTCTATACAATTTTTTGCTTCTAACTTTCTGGCCCTGAAAGTGTTTTACATTTGCTTGATTTTGAAAGCTGTTTTTATCTGGACTGCACCTGGGTGTCATGTCACAGCAAACCAGTGACTACATTTCAGACCCTGTGCAGCGGCCTACAAACATGGCCGCCATGGACTACACTTCCCATACATACATGTTCACCTTCTTCGGAATACAAATCTCACACACCTGTTTCCAATCTCACACCTAGTCACACCACAGTATATAAGAGAGTGCTCAAACACTATGATTTGGCATAGTATTGAGTTTATCTCACTTACCAAGCGGCTGTCCTTTGTTCTAGTTTCGTTTCATGATCCCTGACCTCATCTCGACTCTGATTATTGCCTCGCCCTATTTACGCCTGTTTGCCGATCGCCTGACCTTTTGCATGTTTTTGGACCACGCGTTGGATCACTGATTTGGATTTGTCTGCCTTTGCCTTCTTTTATAAAAGCTCTTAATTGCGATTGCTTCTGTATCCTACTCCCTTACGTCTTGCGACGTGACACTGGGTCTCAGTCAATCACATTAAAATGCTAAAAATGCCATGTCTGAAAGCTGTCCCGTTCCAGGCTTCCAGTAATTTATTTGGTTTAACTACTGGCACTCTCTTTTACATGTTTAGAGGCACCTTTAATACATCAGGGTACAGAATTTTGTATTATTTTCTTTTAGATTTGACATGTGATCTATCCCCATATTGTTATTATATACACTGCTAGGTATCAGCGTAGGCCTAATGCTATATAACCACAATTTCATTAGGCTGTAACGGAGCTGCTACAGAGAGTTCACCCTTCTGGTGTGAGTGCATTGAGACCATCACATAATAATGCTTGTGACGGGCTACATGGCTGAAAAACTTCTCAAGCGATAAAGGGGCATCTCTTACAGGTGCTCTCTCATTAAGACCTGCCAGTTTAAATGTCGGTAACAAGACAAGAGGAATGTTAATAGTGATGGACTTCCAATTCTGCTAAAATAATTGGGCACACAACAGAAGACGAATGAATTGTTTTATGAATAATGAATGGATGGATGTATGACCATGTGATGCTAAAGTCTTTCTCAGAGTTTGGTAGGGATGCATCAATATTCCCTTCCTGATCAAGTATGAGTACTTAGTATTAAGCAATCAGAGGCATCATGGGACATTTTATTTAGCTCTGTTTATGTTGTTGGGTTGCTACATTTAAATATACAGCATTTTTTGTACATCCTTATCCAGAGAGACTTACAGAAGTGCTTTTTCATCTCTATCAAAAGCATATCTCATGCTAGGTCACTAGGTCAGCGACGAAGAAAGGCAACAGTCTAAAAGTTCTGCTGGGGTGGTTATTACAGTAAGAACAGCAAAGGGGACGTTTATTACACCACCTGGATGCCAGGACAGAGCACTGATGCATGCCTTCCTTGTAGCTTAAGAGATGGTGGGTCCAGCTGAGGCATGTTAGAGGCTCAGAAGGAGTGTGGTGCGGAGTGGAAGTAAGTGGAGGGAGCATAACAATGTGGTGGTGGTGTGGGTGAACTTGGTGATTGGGAACTGCATTCTGGATCAGATGCAGACCTGCCAGGAGCAAGATGAAGTCCAGTCTCAAAATGACAAGCACATGTATGACTCTTTGATAGAAATGGCCAGATCCTCCTGATGCTCTAAAGGTAAAACCTGCATGACCTGCATGAGTCAGTTTAGTGATGTGAGGCAAGAAGGACAGTTGTTTCTCCAGGATGACCTTAAGGTTGTGTGCAGTGCCAGATGTGAATATTTGAGAGCTGTCCATGGAGGTCACAAGACCTCCAATAGATCGATAGGGATTTCATTTCAGCTGATGAGCTGCCATCCATGATGGGATGCCTGCCAGACATGCTGAGATACGTTCAGAAATTGAGTGTCTGAGAGAGGAAAGGAGAAGATGAGTTGAGTGAGTGTCATCAGCATAGCAGTGGTATGAAAACCCCTGTAACGAGAAGACTTCACAGAGAGAGTGGGTATAGTGGGAGAACATAAGAGGACCCAGCAGCTTGTTGGACACACTGGACATTGGACCAATGCCAAGCTGTGACAAAAACTCTTAGACTTATTCGCATAGAAAGGAGAGTCTTGTGATTGTGCTAAAAATCGAGGTTGACCATTAATGACCAGTAATGTAGGTTCATCCTGTACAACATCAAGAAAATCAGACCCTATCTCACCGAACAGGCTATACAGCTACTATTCCAGGCTGTTGTCAAATCATAACTGGAGTACTGCAACGCACTACTCTCGGGCCTCCCAGCCAGCTCCGTCAAACCCCTTCAGATGATTCAGAATGCAGCAGCACGCCTCGTCTTCAACCAGCCCAAGAGAACCCATGTTACACCTCTTCATCTCCCTCCACTGGCTTCCTGTACCGCCCGGATAAAATTCAAGGCCTTGATGCTCACGTACAAGACCTTATCTGGAACAGCACGCCCCTCTCAACTCTTTCCTGAAGGCTTACGTTCCCTCACGCAATCTGCAATCAATCAATGACCGACGCTTAGTAGTACCTACTCAGCGTGGCTCAAGGTCTGTTTCCAGAACCTTCACACTATCTGTTCCTCAGTGATGGAATGAACTTCCAACCTCAATCCAGACCACAGAATCTGTCACTATCTTCAAGAAACAGCTAAAGACCCACCTCTTCAGTGTACACGTAACCATCCCCTGAAAAACAAACAAACAAACAAACAAACAAACAAACAAAAACACCTTACTCTGGCACTTACACCTCTAATCTGCGCACTTCTTCTAGAACTCAATTAATAGATCTTGTGTGGTAGCACTTCTTGTATTATTCTCTGCTTGATGGATCGCTTTGTAAGTCACTTTGGATAAAAGTGTCTTCTAAATGAATAAATGTAAATGACATGGTGGCTGATCTAGCGGCAAGAAGCTTGTATCAGTGCTGCTAGCAATGAAATCCTTATGCAGAATATTATATTTAAGACACTATGGTATTTAAATAGAGACTGACCAACCTCAGTGAGCATGGTCATTAAAAAAGGATTCAAGGACAAGGACAAAGGACGAGGATTCATGAATTGCGTCTTGGCTCACAATCAAAGTACAAAACCTGGCAAGTATGTGATTGTCAGTGCTCGCAGAACTGAAGTGCTCTCACGCTCGCTCTCTCCTTTAAAGATATGGGTTTAATGCCATAAGATGAGAAAGTCCAGATTGCTGTCATTTTGTTTCTCCTGTTCATTAGAGAAACAACATACACTGGGTTTATGTGGTATCATGAATTATGTAGTATCAGATGCTTGTATCAGAACATCCATCCATCTTCTACCGCTTACTCCTTCTTCAGGGTCACGGGGGAACCTGGAGCCTATCCCAGGAATCATCAGGCACAAGGCCGGGTACACCCTGGACAGGGTGCCAGTCCATCGCAGGGCACACTCACATACACACTCACACACCCATTCATACACTACGGACACGCCAATCAGCCTACCATGCATGTCTTTGGACTGGGGGAGGAAACCGGAGTACCCGGAGGAAACCACTGCAGCACGTGGAGAACGTGCAAACTCCGCAGGAATCGAACCCCGGACCCTGGAGGTGTGAGGCAAACACGCTAACCACTAAGCCACCGCGCGCCCTGTATCAGAAATTTTTTTCTAAATATCCAAATATACAAATATCAATTCACCCATAATTTTGGTACATAATTTAGTAATAATTTAGTACAATACAATGCAATGGAATGCTGTATATAACAATAGGTAATGATAGTTGTAGTAGCTTACTAATGGCTATGATACTAATGGAAGGCTCATATATCAGTGGCAACAGTGGGTAATAAAGTGGATGCTGATAATCAGAGTATCTCTTCACCTGCCTATTCACCTTGGCCTGATCTGAAAAGCCATATTTTTTCTAAGTAGCCCCTCTCTCTCTCTCTCTCTCTCCCTCACTCTTTCTCTGTGTCAGACTGTCTCTGTCATGCCCATCTGCAGCTATCTGGATATTGACTCATCCCCCCACTGATAGCATCACCATCTAATCCTGGCTACGCTCGATCAGAGTCCCACTGGCAGCAGTTACACACAGCACTTTACCTATTTATTTATTTATTTATTTAATCTTCTTCAAGGTAGTGGTCGCTAACCTGAACCTTTTTTTTATTTTTCAAATCCTGACAAAAGAATGCTTCTTTTAACGGGGACGTTTAATATTGGCATGCAGTTTGCATGTTATCAATTCATGGTCTCTTACTTCATAGCTGTCTTATGAGCAATAAGCAAAATTTGGACACCAGCCATGAGTAGGATTATTGACTAGGGTAGCTATAAGTGTGTGTATGTGTGTGTGTGTGTGTGTGTGTGTGTGTGTGTGTGTGTTTGTGAAATGTGTGAATTTGAAATTAATTCGGTTTCTTTCGCTGTCTTCCCATTGAGACCTTTCTGTGATGATGCACCATTGTGTTCAGCATTGGCTCAGTTCCTGAGTTTTTTTTGGATGCAGTGAAACCCTAATCAACCATATTGACTTTACTGCATAAAAAAAGACAGCCTGCATGATGTTAACAAGTCAACATAGCTGTTGTCAGAGCACAAAGAACTGTATTGCAACCAGCAAAAATAAAAACGTGGAACCGGGTCAAAACTGACGAGTGGTACTTTAGTTGGAAAAGCCAACGCAAGGTCTTGGGTTCATGGCAGACTGGCTTGGTTATTAATTTAAAAATAAGTAAATAAATAAATAAATCACTGTTCTGGGTTGATATTTTTTCTACTAAACCATGGATTCAATAGATCTCTGTATAAGCAGCCATTGCGGCCTTTTCTCAAGAGCTGAATGTACAAGTTTCCCCAGCCTTTGAGTTTCATTCATTTGTTTAGGAGCAAGAAGATGAACTCATTGTCACTATTACAGCTTGTGACAGTATTTTGTTTGTGTGTGGTTTTATATTGTGTATATGAGACACAGTGACTATTACTCATCAAAGCTGCATAGGAAAAAAAGTGCAGATTTGAGCGCACAGGATGACATACAGTGCACTCCATTAATATTAGCACCCTTGGTAAATATGAGCAAAGAAGGCTGTGAAAAATTGTCTTCATTGTTTAACCTTTTGATATTCTGTTAAAAAAAAAAAATCACAAAAATACTCTGCTCTCATGGATATCAAACAATTGCAAACACATCACAGGTTTATTCCCAACACCCTCCACCCGAAAAGATTTTAAAATAAAATAATCTTATATTTGGAGTATATTCCCATTGATATTTACATTTTTTTAGTACACCTGGGTGATTAAGAACAGGAATATGGTCAATCATGACTTATAAATATGAGGTATGACAGAGGTCAAATTCCCTTAGTCGTCCATAACAATGGGTAAGACCAATGAATATAGCTGTGATGTGCGGCAAAAGGTTATTGAGCTTCACACAATGGGAAGTGGATATAAGAAAATAGCACAAGCCTTGAAAATGCCCATTTCCATCATCAGGTCAATAATTAAGAAGTTATTAATGAACCTGAAACTGGACATGTGTCTATATTGTCTCAACGCACTTTGAAGAGGAGGGTTTGAGTGACCAAAAAATCATGTGAGTGTATATAGTGCATTCTGGAAGTGTATTCTGTTTTTAATAAAGCTGTGTAAGGTCAAATAACGCATATTTCGAAGGTTTATTTTTTTAAATATAGTTGAGTTTCCATCCGATGAACAGATTCTTATTTCATATAAATCGTGAAATCGCTGAAAGTTTACAGATTTAAGGTGCTAAAGTGTAATTACCTTGAAAAAACATGCTATGGCATCCAAACTATAGCTATAGCCCGCCTTCCCAAGACTGCTTACACAGGTTTGTGGTCTCTCGTATAACAGGGCTCATATGAGGTGCTTGAAGTACTTGAATTTGGCTTTTTGAAATGTAAGTACCTTGACAATAGCCATTTAAAAAAAAAAAAAAAAAAATCTAGTGTTGCTTAAAAGGTGCTTGGATTATAAAAAGTCAATAAAAACAAAATGGCTAAATAACATCGATAGAACACAAATACAGTCCTTTCACTCAAACTATGACACCCCCCTCCTTCTCCTCCTGATATTCACTTACTCGTTTTGACAGTCCACTTTTTGACTCATTTCCAGCCCACTTCTCAGACCCCTTTAGCAACCCCCCCCCCACCACCATTAAAAAATTTAGAAGCTTTTTGGAAAAACCTTAGCTACTTTCCATAGAAGAGACCCGCCAGTGCAAGGTCTTGCATTCCCGCCAGAGGTACCTCCCTCTCTCTCTCTTTCTCGCTCTCGCTCTCTCTCTCTGCGGCTAACCTTGCTCAATGACTGTCAGAGAGGAGCAGCACATTCAGTGAGACAAAAAAAAAAGACATTGTCGCTTCTAACTTTCCCTCTGAGTGATCATTTTGCAT
Organism: Ictalurus punctatus; assembly: GCF_001660625.3. Classification (NCBI taxonomy): domain Eukaryota; kingdom Metazoa; phylum Chordata; class Actinopteri; order Siluriformes; family Ictaluridae; genus Ictalurus; species Ictalurus punctatus. The sequence goes on along the minus strand of NC_030418.2, from coordinate 31,130,401 downwards.
GTAAATCTAACAAATCACAGCACACCCATCGTCTTTAACTTGTGTGTATGGTGACTTTGTCAGATGATGTCGTAGTTATATATCAGAAGCTAACGGTGCAGAGCAGCAGCTTGGAAAAGGCTTGGAAGTGACTTCTGGTTAACATGTAGTCTCTTAATGCGCTGCGTTTCAGTCACTATTTCATACTCGTCCCATTGTCTGACAACAGAAACAGAAAAATGTGTAAATGAGAACAGCTTTATTTGAAATTCGGACGTATTAAAATATAGTACGTTAGCACAGAGAGTAGAAGAGAAGCAAACAGCATCAAATGACACTAGGCAGAATGCAAATATGATGCGATGACCTAATGAATATGCTAATTCACGCATTATAATGAAATTTAACGACATTCCATTGAAAGCTTTTGGCAACAGTGCTCCTGTTACTCACCTGGAGTATATAGACATTATGCTGAAGACAAAACAATGCCTGGGAAATGCTAATTTATTCCAGCATGGCTGAAAAAGCCACTATTTAAAAATTATTAGTGTTTTATTGTTATCATCATCATCATCATCATCATCATCATCATCATCATTATTATTATTATTATTATTATTATTATTATTATTAATTAGTACTAAAGAATATGTTTGAAAGAGATCTCTTGTATAGTCCTTGAAAACCCATACAAATTGTGCTTGATAAGTCCTTGAAAGTCCTGAAATTTCATTATGAAGCATCTGTACGAACCATGTTATAAGTAAACGCGCCTGTTACTCAATTAAAAGACTAATGAGCTTCTGCACATCTGCACTTTTGATTCATCTTCATAAATTACATGTTGACTCTAAACACCATTAACTGTATCTTAAGATGAGCTTCCTGTGTGTGCACTTGCAATTATATCAACGTTCATTTCTGTTTTTAGTATCATGTACTTATTATATTCGCTAGGATTGTGCTTGCTATTGATGTTGACGTTCATTTGGATTACTTAGATGCAGATCAAATGTTTTTCGGAATGTTGAAACGTTATAACCAGTTGTATATGTACATGGACCGGACCACCAACCAGGAAATTGCCGAATAAGGAAACTGTGAGTAGAATTCGAGTACGGTTGATTTACGTTAAGTGTTGGCCATACACAACATCGATGAGTTAAATCATCATTTAATTGCATCATGTTCAGTGTGAATAAGCCTTTGTGTGTAATATTTCTGCACCAGTGTGTGTTGATTTGGGATTTTCAACACTAATTAGTGTTTATGTAACACTGGTGATGAAGGGGTGTATGTTTTAAAAGCTCCTGTGGAGATGCAAGCAGAATGTGGCAGGATATTTGTAATGTTATCACACATAGTGCTCAGTTTCATGCTGGGCCTAGTGCTTCTTGGGGAAAATTTCTCCATCCGGTTCGATCTACGATGTTATTTCGCTTCAGCTAAACAAATGTGGGGTTAGATCTGGGCTGAATGCGTAGTCTTTCTTTTGAGTACCTGCAAAGTATTCTTTAAAAAAAAAAAAAAAAAAAGCTTATTTATTTAATTTTTTTAGATAAAATGCATTTGTCTGTTTGTTGACATTTCACTGATATAAAAGCTTAAATCAATTCTGTTCACAGTGTGATACCAGGCGTGCAGTGTTTATATTGAACCAGCATGAAGTTTTACTTCTATTCTGCTCTTCTTCTGTTGCAGCATCTGAACTCCATTAGCGCTTTCCCAGAACTTTGCAGTTTGATTACAACCAAACTTTGGCCAGTGATCCAGCTATAATTGGCAGGTATTGTGATATCTTTGTTCATTTTGCTTTGCAGGTGGCTTTTGTTCATGTTCCAATTGTAAAAAAAAAAAAAAAAAAAAACCTTTCATTTTGTGCTTTTAGAAAGCAGGGCTCAGATTTTACATGTTGTTCCTTTGTAATCGTGCGAGCCAGAATATGAATTGAGGGTCAGTCACAATCTCAGTAATTCCCTCTTTTTGCAGTGAACAAAGTGGTTTAGAGTTGGGAGAGTTCAGATATATGTATGCGAGTAGTCCACTTTCACGAGGTGGTAATGCTCCTTCATGTTTCTATCTGCACAGCTCATGTGTATACATGTTTTTTTCCCCATTTTTTTTTTTTTTTTTTTAATGTTCCATTTTTTAACTCCCCCTTATCATTATGAAATGTTTAAAACCCATGTAGCTTAGCAGAGCTTTACTCTCTAATCAATGCTGAAATAAAGTCTGCAGAACTTTACGACGTGACGTTCTCATGCCGTGATATACTGCGTTAGATCGTAACGTTCGAGGTCAATAAAGAAGTACGCCCTCGGGGAAGTTTGTCCCCAGAGAGTCGCTGAGCTTTATCGGCACTGCCCCAGCTGTATGTAGATCACACCTGACGTACGCTATTTACAACTTCCCAGTCTCTTTTTCTGTAGCCTACCTTAAATACTGCTGTAGAGAAACCCTACATGAACAGATGGCTCACATCATGCATGAAAAATTGATTTGTTGACTTCTAGAAAAGGCGGGACGGGAGCGAAGTAGAAAACAAAGATATTCATGGATGGATATTGAATAATGCAGGCTGGAGGCTTTTGAACGTGGTTGTACAACACAAGACGGAACATTCTGTCACATAGTTCTTTGAATGGAATCCAACGCAAGTGTGGGATGGTAACGTCTTTTCAAGAACTTGGAATGACGACTATAGGCAGAAAGTGACAGCATCAGAAATTTCAGTTAAATAAATGAATAAAGTAAATACATCGCAAGAAGTAGCTTTCCGTTAATTAAACCCTTGGGTAAAGGTTTACTTATGAAGTTAGAAATAAGATGTTTAGACATTTGTATATGCTCAAATAAAACGGCGTCTCTCAGGAACTGCGTCTAAAAATAGTTCACACCCACCATTTCTCCTTAAGGGCTTCATCTAAACTTTCACTTCTTGGCTTGAGCAGCAGTCGCTTAGGTGTGAACATGTATGTGCGCGATATGAGCTAGTGACTAGCTGCTAGCGGATTTACAGCATTTTATGAGTTTTATGGATTATGTGGAAGATAAGTTAAGAAGATAAGAGCAGAAAATTATGATATGCTGGAATTCTGCTGCATTGCACTCCCAAATATGTCACATCACATATGTTTGACTCTTGGTTCGATTCAGTGTGTTGTAATGTGAGAATTTAAGTAGCAGGAGACAAATGCTGAAAATCACATGTATATTGGGGGCAAAACATAAATTATAATTCAAGTCCGTAGCACGGGTCGGAAAGCAGGCAGGCAATATCAGAAAAGGACCATCCATAATCAAAGGGAGAATCGGGTGCGAGCTCTGGTGTAGGGAGCAAGGAAGCTTACGAAAGGAAAAAAGGAAATGCAGGTAAGAACGGCTCGGTAATGCACTTTACATGAAACAGAACTTTGGCTGAATGCGTTCTGATGATGTCACATGGCCGCCCAAATCTGTGGAGAATCTGCAGTAATTTTCCAAAATTGCAAGCTCCTCTGAATATTTGCAGAGTTGGCTTGATTTTGAGTTCATTTCTGCAGGTTTAAATCGACAAATTCTCTTAGAACTTAACAGGTAACAGGTGGGAAGGGGTGGAGACAGGACCCCAGGAAGTGAAAATAAACAACGCCGTTGTAAGAGCAGGGGTGAAAAGCCAGAGCACCAGATTTGTGACACATCGTCAATTTGATATTTGGTAATTTCTTGGTCAGATCATTTCTTCTTGGGTTAGATATATAATGCATTTCATAACATGGTGCTTTGTAAAATGGTGGTGTTGGTCAACAGTGGTGTCTGAAAACCCCTCACACGGTTGAATTTGAACATTTCGTTCTAATTCCACTGAAAGATGCTAGATAGCAAAAAAAAAAAAAAAAAAAAAAAAAAACTTTATTTTTAGCTGTATTGCAAATGTTGAATTAAAAGTTTACAACGAGAAATGAGTTTTTACTTTGATGATCGGCATCGTTCACGTCAGTCTCCGTCTCATCACCTGACATTAAAGCCGCACTTAAACACGAGCCTCGTTGTCGTCTCTTCACTCCACTGACCTCTGCTCACATGGAAATCAGTGCTGAAATAACTGCTGATTCATTCTCTCACTTTTGTTCTGTTGGCTGAATTTCTCGTTATTAATGTCTAATGTCTGTAATTAGGCCATTTAAACATTTTGAAAGGTTTTCCACTGTCACTTGTACAGAGTGTGCACAGCGCAGGAACATTGCATTCTGATTGCAGACTGAATTGAGTAGGCTTACGGCCATTTTGTTATGGCATGGAACCATACAATAAGACGTCAGAGTTTCCCGTAATTGAGCCACCGAGCCATCTGATGGGTTTTCCCTGATCACTATTTTCAATTAAAGCATTATGTTTAGTTATTGTCTTGGCATTACAAGCATTCCTTTGAGAAACTAATATCCAATGGGACTCTTGAACCCACTATTCACTGTGATAACAGACCCCTTTTCCATCCCTCTCTCTGTAATTATGGCCTTTTTGCCCTTTCATCCATTCTAAATGAGGCATAATCCCCTGGCACAAGCTTTAAATTGAGCCGCTATATCCCAGCTTTTAGGCCAGAATGGATCAGGTCTGTTGCAACAGATTGGTTACGGAAGCTTTAAAGCAATGCCATCTTTAAACAAGCAGTGGATGTGACACTGGAGCCTTTTCGCCAAGGCCATGCTGGACAATAAGGTGATGGAGGCTCAGGTGTAGTGTGATGAAGAAAGGAAGTCAGGGTTGTCAGCCTTGAAGGAGAAGATTTGAGGCAGGAAATGTTGTTATAGCCAAGTGTTCAGAATCTTTCCCTTCTCCTTGATTTATTCTAGGTCTGAAAACCCTACTGAGAACTAATTACGATTGACCTTACCTAATCTCTGTAGGGTGCTGACTATTTTGCATTACATATTAATAATTAAGAAAAGGGCCTGATTAAGTATTCGTGTCTTGAATTTTGTTCTGTTTTATGCTTTATTTGCCAGGCTGGTACACAGTTATTTAAAAGCAGTGTATCAGTAAGCAATCTGGCTGTTACACTTGAAAATGTACATCAGTAATGACTGAATGGGATCACCGTCCTTGCCTTTTGTATGAAGCGTGTTTAATTTTGTTTTGCTTTTTAAGCTATTAACCTGACTTATAGGCATCTTGTCCGTTTAGTAAATGCTTTAGTAATGCTTTAGCAAATCTAACCCAACACTTGAATGAAAATCAAATAATGACACATAGAATATCTGAACCTGAAGCCCGCTCAGCTCTGTACAGCCGGTGCTTTTGTAATATTTTCTGGAACCGGTCCATAAGCGGTGCAGTGAGAGAATTGCTAAATAATTTCTTTTCATGAGTCTCAGCTTTGACTTCCTTATCAATAATAGAGCCAGTGACAGTGCACTGCCACTGTGCCCCAAGGACATAACCAGGTACTATATATTAAGAGCTGCTGTTCCACTAGTGAACCTAAACCCCCAGTTCCTTCACTGTTTGCAGTCCGGCTAATTCTTTCCTTCAGCTGCAGGGATTTTTTAAGCCTTTCCGAATGCCTGTGTAAGTTGCAAAGAGCCAAAATATTGTGAAAGAAGCAACCATTCCATTATATGCTTTACAAAATAGATAATCAGAAAGTATTAAATGTATATGAACCTGTAAGTCAGAAGGTACTAACAAAACCTATAAAATATTCAAATAGACATGCAGTTTTAATATTTTCAATTAAAACCCTCCAATTAACTGTGATGAGACCTCCCAGAGTGGAACAAAATGCAAGTAAATCATCTTCGCCAACAAAGATGTTGGATGGAAATTGATCACTATACGGAATTAAAGAGTAAGATGTGCACAGACAAACTTTCTGATACTTCTGTGGTAGTTTTATGACAAAAGGAAGTGGTAATGTTGAATTCCTGGGACTCGCTTGTTACTGTAGTACAATATTTTAGCTTCTCTCCTAGCCATTTAGAAGCTGATGACATTGCTAGTGCAGTTACAATGGAGTTCAGTAAGTAGGAGAAAACTTTCACTAAAATCACCATCGTCCATTTTTTTTTTTTCTTCTTCAACATTCAATGTCATATTTATGAGAAATCCAATGTAGAAGTAGTGGAGGTAAATGTTTGATGCAAATGTTGGTCCATAATGTAATGGGTCTATACGCCGTAGTTACATGGTGTTCTAGTCTCAGCGCTGCTAGTTAGTGAGCTACAAGATGGTGAGCGTGATGACTTTTAAGGTGGTTTTATCATGAAAGTTTGAAGCTTTAGAAGCTGATCTGTTTGAATAGATAAGGAGGTGAGCGCAAGGAATAAATCCAACTGCACCACTACGGACAAGTAACGGCATCGTGGATATGTAGGGAGTCGTTAAATCAAATTTAGAATATAAAATCGAAGCCAAATTTAAAATAGACCAGCATGTCAACAAACAAAGACAAATCAGAACTTAATTACAAGATAAATGTTCGACTCCATTGAAGATCACATTATTTATAAAGATTAATATGCGAGGGTGGATTTTTCCTTTAAGTAATTGTTGGTTTTGTTGATTGTGTTTATTTCTGCTTGTAAGTATGTGTATATCTCTCTGCGTGAATGCACAGTTTACTGCATGTCGGCACACCATGCTTGTGTATGAGTGACTTCACATTTTACATTCAACCTGATGGATTAGCCATAATTATACCCCACTAAGTGTGGCTATTAATGATCTATTTTATCCCACTAGACAAGCTACAGAGAATTAAAGTGGCATGAAAATAGGCTCTAAGTGGTGAATCGGTGCGCTGGTGCTATTGAGAAACTCAAACACTAAAGTCTGTGATGTTCATCATCGATATCGTTAATGAAATATTCATGTATTATGTCTCACTATGAGATTATGATTGAATATAAGATTATTAAACCGAAGTCTTCTGTCTGGAAATAAATGCTTGACATATGCGTGCCAATTAGTTGCCAATTAGTAGAATTAGACCCAGTAATTGTTTTTGTTTATCGTAACCTCAAAAGTAAAGAACAATACCGGACAGACTGTGTGGTTATACAAAAACGGTGCATGCCAGAGGGGTGTGATGCGGCATGGTGCTCAGTGCCATCTCCTGAAGTGTGTTATTTTTGTATAACAGCTCAGTCTGGAGTGTGTTATTCCACTTACACCACAGTGATTTACCCACAGTGACAATTTTTAATTTATGTAAATGACACATCGCACATTTTAAACGTCTACAGTTAGATTTAATGTCGTGGAACATCCAAGAGACAAGTTAGTGTCTGTTCTCACCTATATATATATATATATATATATATATATATATATATATATATATATATATCACACACACACACACAAACACAATGCAGCCTGCCAATTTACTGAGAAAGAGACCAGAACACAATAGAACACAACCAGCATGGAGCTATGTGTGTGCGTGCATGTGTGTATTTAAGAGAGCTGAAAATGTCAAGTAAAATAAAGCGCCTTTTGGGAGTTGATTACATAGTGGAGGCTTCCTTATTTCTGGCCGAACTTGGGGAGATTTTTACACTGGTGCTGAAACCCAGAATTTTGGAGGAAGACGCCGTCATGGGGTCCTCGGCGCTGGCTGACATCATAACATCTATCGTCAACCTCCACCAGACCCAGCATCAGACCCTTCTCCAGCTGCGCCGAGATCAAGAGCAGCAGATCAAAGACCTGCTCAATGCTCAGGCAGTGGATCTGTAGATGCTCCAGGGACTGGTACAGCAGGTCGGTATTCCAGCTTCGGCTCTGGTGCCTGCCGTGGTCAGGCCCCATGTCGCCCTTGTCAAGATGTGACCGCAGAACGACCCAGAAGCCTTCTTGGCACTGTACGAATGCTCTGCGGTGGCGTGGGGCTGGCCCGAGGGTCAGTGGGCGCCCCGTCTGTTGCTGCTCCAGCAGCTACCGGTTGCCAACATGCCGGAAACCCGGACCTGAAACGGGCGATTTTGCAACGGCTTGGCCGCACCCCAGAACAGCACCGTCAGTGCTTCCGTTCCCTGACGTTCCACGAGCTCGGCTGCCCATTTGCATGGGACACCTGCCGGAGGTGAACATCCTCTGTGTGTGTGTGTGTTTAAGGGAGCTGAATGGCAAAAGTAAAATAAAGTGCTTTTTGAGTTGGTCCAAGCCTGTCTTCGGCTTCCTCATTTCTGCTCGAAATTGGGGAGATTGCAACAGGCATATTGTGAAATATTATAAGTTTATGCATTAATGGCAGACCTTTATTGGTAATGCTCAGGATTTACATCGTGTTATTTTACCAGGATGAATGTCTGGTTACACATGATTTAAAGTATAACGACACCTCCACCGTCTTTTTACTTATGCTGTCCTGTTTGCTTTCCTTGACGTAGTGATTGTCTCCTGAATGATGCATTATGTACTGCATTGTTCATTTGACAGTTTCTGCAGAAATAGCCCTTCTTTTCTGATTTGCTTCAATTTTCCAGACGTTTTGCTGTTCTTCTTTTTTCTCCATTCACGTCAGAGTTTTACTCCTGTTGCACCTTCACGGCACTAATGTTTAAAATCAGTGGCTTCAATAGGGTGTGTTGTGTAAAAAAAATAAATAAAATAAAATACCAAGGCCTCCTTTTTTTTCTTTCTTTTAATTTATTGGCCCATGTACACACATGGGACCTCCTGATAAATTCCCAGGTCTTATGTTATTTAATTACTGCATCAGTATTCCCTGGATTTTTGACTCTTGGCACAACGGATGAAGGGCAGCTATGCTAAATTTGGTTTATATCCAATATATTTAAATTATTTGATGCATTTGATGAGTAACATTGCTTGCCTTTCAGTATTGTTTCCCCTCTTCACCTTGCTATTAAAACAGGAGGATTATTTTTCTGACCTTCACCAGCGGTGTACTTTCAGCCTGCTCCTCTGTCTCACACTCTTCCTGCTCTGGCAGCCTCTTTCACTCTCCGTCAGTATCACTATCAGAGAGTTTGAGCGCTCCTGCTCTTTTGATCAAAGCTTTGTCAGCATGGAATATGACACAGGGTGAGCTGTTCTCTTTCGCCTAATAACACTGACTCAGATACAACATGGAGAGAACCTGGTGATGCGGCGTGCGAAAGGGTAGAGAGCGAACAAACCCTTAGAACTTTGGCACACTCTCATTACAGCTCAGTGCAGGAAATGGTGTGCCATTTCTTTTGTTTTATTCTGTGGTTTGATTTTGCTTGGAATTTACTACAGGTTGTTGGAACCAGATCATCAGCGCTCAGGCCTCTTATACATGCATATACAATATGTTAGTGGTGTAACTGAGCATGAAAATATGTTATAAACTGATACAAATACAAGGTGCATTTATTTAAAAAAAAACAACAACAAAAAAGCTTTTACTATGTGTCTATAGTTTTCATCACTTTTGGTGAAGTTCGATATTTTCGCAAATCCAAATAATATCACTCTGTTATTTCATTTAACGCAAACCTTTGAAACCCATAGACAGACTGCCAATAGAGCTCGTTTGACACACAGCTTAACTTGGATCCTATGACCGATTTAAATTCACTGTGTTTTAAAGGGAACAAAGATTAATGCTCATTAGACAACAGGCTTTTAAAGTCAATTTGGGTCCCATCCAGATGCATGGTTTCTCTGGGGGTCTCAAGTTTAATTGGAGCGTACGTTCATGTGTCACGCCCGGACACACGGCTTCTCCATATGATGATCTCTCAACTAGGTGGAACCTCATAACCAATGCCAGTCATTGAAATAGTAATAAACCTGGCTGGCAGCTCAAACGTTAATATACAGTATCAGCACCATTCAGTGCTTGGAGCTGCAGCAGTCAGTCAGGAACCAAATTCACAACAGTTTTACACAACTAATATAGCTTGTTATTATAGTCTTTGTAATTGGTAAGTATTGTAAATAAATTGTAAGTCTAAAGTTACATTTTATTTTTTGTAATTGTAATTTTTTATTTTTTTGTGCATATTTATAAGTCTAGCTAGTGTCACGTATTCCACGTAATGAAGGTTAGGATGGTTGCAAGTGCAGATAAGAGCTTTTAATGAAGAGAGGCAGGCAGACAAATCCAAATCATGAGACACTAGTGTGGTCAAGAAACAGGCAATGGGCCAGATGATCTGTAAACAGGCATGAACTAGACAAGGCCAGAATCGAGAACGAGGAACAAGAAGCAAGATCAATGAACATGAAACAAAACGAGGAACATGATAAAAACGCTGGTTCGGTGATAACACTCAATACTTCGCCAAGTCATTGTGTTCAAACAGTCTCTTTAAACTGTGGTGTGATTGTGTTTGAGATTGGATGCAGGTGTGCGTGATTAGGATGAATGTGAGTGTTCTGGGAATTGTGGTCCATGGTGGCCATGTTTGTAGGCCGCAGTACTGTAAGGGAAATGGTAGTCACTTATTTGCTGTGTTATGACCGCTAGCTATCTGTCGCTACATGTTTCCATGAAATTTAACTAGGTAGATACTTAGATATTATTTTTTTGCGTAAATGATTTTGGAAAAGTGTTTTGATGCCCTTACATATCATAAACAGAATGCAAGCAAATGTATCGATGTTAGACATCAATAACAGACACCTGTGCTTACCTAATTTTAAAAACCACCAGCCACCTCTGATCCTTAGTAACTGTCAGGATTGTGGTGTTTTATCCATCCATCTATCCATCCATTTTCTGTACTGCTTATCCTACACAGTATCATAAGGGAGCCTGAAACCTATCTCAAGGGACTCTTGCACAAGGCGGGAAACACCCTGGATGGGGTGCCAACCCATCGCAGGGCACAATCACACACACATTCACACACTACGGACAATTTGGAAATGCCAGTCAGCCTACAATGCATGTCTTTGGACTCGGGGAGGAAACCGAAGTACCCGGAGGAAACCCCTGAAGCACGCGAGAGTGGTGTTTTACATTAGTTAGTATAATTTGTTTATATTCTGGGAAATAAAACCAACTAAATTTGCTAGAAAATATCAAATAATTGTGCGAGTAGGATTAAAAAAAAATGATGAGATCAGTTATGAACTTGAGCTGAGGATGAGGAATTGTCATTGGTATATTGATAGGGTTCATATTTTATATATATATATATATATATATATATATATATATATATATATATATATATATATATATATATATATATATATATATATATTTTTTTTTTTTAAGCAAGAGTAAATAAAATTGCTTCAGGCCACATCCACATTAGCTTATATTCCAAGCAGTAAATATAGCAGATATTTCAAGCAGTAAACAGCTACATATACGGATATTGTTTGTAGCACTACACCCATAAAGTTCGTGTACACGGTTGAGAAGTCAGCACTCATTTCCTTTTTCCCAATGCTGCCATGATAACGTGATTGAGCGACGTTTAGGAGGTGTCTAGGGAACCAATTTGGATTTGATCTAGAGTCAAGGGCATAACAGCAGTGATCAGTTCCAGCTTTTCCCCTTCATAAAATGACATTCTTTGCATTCCACCTGTAATTTAAAAAAAAGAAACTGATTTAAATGCAAGCCCTCTCCAGACTAGCTGTCTGGAATTTCAATGAAAATCCAGTGTTTTGATTGCCTGTTTAGCCAACACTGTCAAAATCAGCTTTTTGACGAATCCCATCTTCAGCTCTAATTGCATCTCACGCAGTCTGCACTCGTTTAGAGTATTCAAACATTTCTGATCGCGTGACGTTTCGAGAGAGTGTTTCAGCACACAGCTATTTAAAGTAGCTGACAGATGTTTGTCTAATTATTCAAGCATGTTTATAATAGCTGTAAATGAGCAAACGTTGACTTTCCTTAAATGTGTGTTGCAACTCTGTGTGCTTGCAAATATGGATCGTTTTAATGTACCGGATGCTGAGATATGACTGGGATATGGATAGTTGCTAAAGATGGATGAATCCATAATCATTATAATGGAGTGTTTAGAGACCGTGGACGTTTGTACATTTGTTAATGAGTACAAGATAATTAATTACATGCATGGCTGACCAGGAGGGTTTATTATCTACCCGGGAGTTGTTATTGTCCAGTGTGTCCTAATAAGGTGGAACAGTCACTTACTGAGTCATAAGTCAGCATAGTGTTTGAAGGAGTCTGATAAATTCAACACAGTGAAGACTCTTCTAATTAAACCACAGCCAGAATTTTCTCCTCTTGTCCCAGGATGTCGTCCTCTTTCTGCCGAGAGAGAGAGAGAGAGAGAGAGAGAGAGAGAGAGAGAGAGAGAGAGAGAGAGAGAGAGAGAGAGAGAGAGAGAGAGAGAGATATGAAGAAGCTGCCATTAGTTATGGAGTTATCTTTATTCTCTCTCTCTCTCTCTCTCTCTCTCTCTCTCTCTCTCTCTCTCTGAACATGCGACTCATAACTTTGATAATGATTTGTACTCTGGTGTTTGCATAATGACTTTGCTTTATCTTCAAAGGCTTTTTGATTTTTCTATTGTTGCTTATAGAGAAATCAGGGGCTCCTACGTTCTTCTCGTCCTCCGGGTACTTCGGTTTCCTCCCCCAGTCCAAAGACGTGTTGTAGGATAACTGGCATTTCCAATTTGTATGTAGTATGTGAATGTGTGTGTGTGTGTGAGATCGTGCCCTGCAATGAGTTGGCACCCTGTCCAGGGTGTCTCCCGCCTTGTGCCCAGACTTCCCTGGGATAGGCTCCCCTGCGACCCTGTGTAGGAAAAGCTGTATGGAAAATGGATGGATGGATGGATAAGCTTTCCAAACTCCCTAGCCTTAGGATGCTTCTAATTTAAACACTACACACTTGAATGTTAACTGGTTTCTGTATGTGCTGAATGACAACAGGATAATATGCCTGTATATATGCCCGTATTCCTTAATTCATGGCAAAAATTCAGTTAAAAAAAACATTTTAACCAAGAGTAACAAAGATGGCTAGTTTGACTGCTCAGAATGATCCAGTTGATTGCTTAGATTGCACAGGAAAATAATATATATATATATATATATATATATATATATATATATATATATATATATATATATATATATATATATATATATATATATATATATATATATATGTGTGTGTGTGTGTGTGTGTGTGTGTGTGTAGGAGAAGAAATTGCAATATGTATACCACATGTCTAATGAAGTTGTTAAAATGGGTACCAAATGGGTACCATTTTAGTTTCTTGGATAAAAACCACCTCTGTATATTAAATTTCTCAGTTCTTTGTTATTTTTAATTCTGACATTCTGTAGTAGCACAGAGAATGGAAATGTATCCAGATAAGCCACTGTAAGGACATATCTACACGGAAGTCACCTTATTTTTAGTTTTTTTTTCCCCTCAGTTTCCTACCTTGTGCTGGCTTTCCTAAAAGCTGGGTTTCAAATGATAATGGATTTATTAATAGTAAGAGAAAGAAAGTTGAGAGTAGCAAGTGCAAGGGAGTGGGGGGGGGACCACTACTTTCCAATTAATACAAGACGAAGCAGTCAAGTTTGGAATCATTTGGAGAATAACACTAGGTACAGCATGTTAAAAACCAGTATGAACAGCAGAGCTGTGTTGGGTTAATTAGCTCCATCTCTGTGTGTGTGAGTGCGGAGCGGGCTGCTGATTTAAATCCAGAAGGTTAAACCTTCATCATCATCTTATTTCCACTTATTTCCACTTCAACATTATTCTCATCTATGATGAAGCAGAGACAAACATGAAAGTACCCCCCCCCCCCCCCCACTCTCTGGAAACCACTCATTCTACTCATGGGTTTGTAGCCAGTGGGGCAAAATGCTGTTTGAAGGTGCTGCTGCAGCTTTTTTTGGACGAGGAGCAGTCAAAGATCTGCTCCCGGCTGTCAGCAAGTGACGAGCTGAAGAACAGGACACAGAGTTCTTGTGAGAATATAAAATATGGGCAGTTTGAGGCACAGAGCTGGGTAAAGAGAGGGGAGAATAAAATATAAAAGATGTTCATTTGCATGTGTGAAGGCTGGGAAAAGATAGAAAAACATTGCAGGCAAGACCATGGCATGATTATTGGAGACAGACAAGTGAACAGAGAGTGAGCAGATCTGTTCGAGTGGGTTCAGGGCCAGCGCTAAGATATGCACTAGCACTGAGCACTTATTGCCAGAGGGTTTTTACCCTGAAGCACAAATCTTTTGTTATCATGAGCAGGCATAGTATTCCAGCTCCAGCTCCATCACTACCATGTTACTCAAGACTACAGAGTCTTGAAGGGAACCCAGATTATGAAGACTTGTAGGTCTTAACACGCAATAATTGCCCTCTCTTTTGTTAGAAACACATGTAATTTTTTCATTATTTTGAAAATCCTTAATGTTTAATATATATTTTAACCTACCGAGGCCCCATTAGGTTACATGTGAAATGCTCTCTGAGTCGATGACGTGAAATGGTTGCACTTGAGCACTAAACCACACCATTAAACTAAAAGAATTAGCTACTAGATAACACAGCAGGAAAAGTATGCCACACTGTGCAGCTTTTGGCTGTAGTTTCCAGTCGAAAGGCAACAAATTATGTAATATAAGTCTTCACAGCTTTCCTAGCGATAAGAATAAGAAGGAATTCTTTTCTTCACATACCCCCAGCCTGTCAGGAAACTGGGGTCAGAGTGCTGGGTCAACCATGATACAGCACCCCTGGAGCAGAGAGGGTCAAGGGCCTTGCTCAAGGGCCAAACAGTGGCAGCTCGGCAGTGCTGGGGCTTGAACTCCTGACCTTCCGATCAGTAACCCATAGCCTTAACCGCCAAGCCACCACTGCCCCCAATGAAACGAGCGGCAAAATGCTTGTGGACGAAGACGGTGTCCTAAAGATCCACCGCTGTGTTCTCACCATTTCTCTCCTGATACATTCAATCAACTAAAAGAGCTCACAAATGCTGCTGGTTATAAGCGATGACGAAAACCAAATGCTATGCCTGCAATATTCTCTCACAAGGAGTCTAAATGTCCTCGGATATCGAGTGAGAACTGCTCTAAGAAACGTCAGACAGGAGATGCTAGAAGCTCTCCTGCTAGGATGTAAACAACCTGCTCTTTCTAACAACGTATTTTAGTAGGAGAGGGCAATTATTTCATGTTAAGGCCTACAAGTCTTCACAGTGAGGGTTCCGTTTAAAAATTCAAGCCAATATGCCTTAAAACCCAATATGCCTTTAATAATTCAAGCCAATATGCCTTAAACTCTTCAGCTTATTTTACTGTAAAGCATACTCAGTAACTACAGTGAGACTAATAAGAAAGGTCTGTCATTAATTATGACATGAATGGAAATCTGAACCTGTTGACACGTCATGGGAGTTTGAGGTTAAAGGTTAAGTTGAAGCTTTTCACACTTTATTAATATCAAATTGAATGATCTTCTAGCTTATTCATGTGGCTGACCCTTTTATTCAAAGCAACCGAGCAGTTGAGAGTTAAGACATGTTAAACATGTTAAAATACATGTGGAATTATTTTGAAGACGCATCCGAAGGACGTAAAGGAGACGGAGAACTTCTTGAATTATTTCAGCATTTATTTCAGCTGCACTTATCGCAGCCCTCTTTTGAACACTTCACTTTCCTTCATTTCTTTGGGGACACTCTCCAAATGCATTTCACTCAGATACACACTCAGATACACACTCACACACCCATTCATACACTACGGACACTTTGGACATGCCAATCAGCCTACCATGCATGTCTTTGGTCTGGGGGAGGAAACCGGAGTACCCGGAGGAAACCCCCGCAGCACGGGGAGAACATGCAAACTCGCTCAGACAAGGTGTCTTTATGTAATGTTTTGTAAATCAGTACATGAATATCTAGCTAGTTTAGCATTTTCTTTAGTTGTCAAATAGGCTATATGAGTTATATCTGCTATTTATACTTCATTTATCCTTTGTTGAGGCTTACCTTAGCTTGCAACTTGCTAATCCGAGTCGATGGTTGGAACTACCATCACGAGGTGACGGAGGTACAGAGAAACATCCAGTCAGCTAGGCGATGAGCATGTCACACACCAATCACACACACGCACATCCAAACACTTATTATTGAACCTGTTTCCAGCATACCTTTCAGTTAGGGATAAAAGCCACCTTTTACCAATGATTATACATTCTTTCTTTGATAATAATTACAATATTTAAAATATGTTGAGTACGTCGAGCATCTGCTATGCTGTTACTATAGGAACGCTAGCAGATTAGAACAAGTGCATTAATACAAACCTGTGATTTATGTTACACACAGCTACTATCCAAGCTGCTATTATGATACAGAAAACAAAATCCACAACTTCTGATTCGAGAATTCAAATCCTCCGCCATATAATTCCTACTATAAATATCTACCCTGCTGATGATGGGGTGGGAAAGTTTAAATATCGACTGCATCTTAAAAAAAGATTATACGTAATCTCAGATGTCTACTACACCGGTGATGCTGTCTAACAGTGTAAGAAAATAAAACCCCGAACGATCATTTCTAATACCAAATATCCATTATCCTGATATGCAGTGGGCCTTCGTCTGCTCCCCGGTGGGCTCCAAATCCATCAGATCAGAAGAAAAAAAGAGGTTTGGATAGGAAAAACACTGTATCTAGAATCTAAGGTTGGGTTAGAATGAAAGCTGTGTGAGGAGCACAGTAGGGAGGCGGGAACAGAGAATAGCTTAGCACGGCGTTTGATACTCAGCTTGATTCTTTTAAAGCTCAGCGCCTATTTTCTCTTCCATCTCCATTTCATATGGATTTGGAACAATTTGAGCAAGAGAGAAAGAGGTAGTGTGTGAAAGAGCGAGAGGACGCAGCCATAATCTCTTCAGCTCGGAGGAGCTTGTTATATCTGTACCACTAACCTGTTTTGTCATATTTTCATCTTCACCACTGATGTGTAATCATTAAAGCTGGCGGAGTACAGCCTCCTGTAATTAGGGAGGTGAGTTGTGTTTGCACACATGACGGAGAAAGGGTTTCTTTTAGCGCTAATTAGTGACAGAGCACTAAAGTATTTTAAGTGCAGACGCACTGAGATTATCTGCGAGTGCTGTATACACTACACTACACAACACACGCACACACACACACACACACACACACAAACACACTGCCACATGTCATTGTCATTTAGGTGTCATATTCAACCCGAGTGATTAAAAGAGTTTCATAATTGGAAATTTTGCACCTTGACCTTTTAAGGAAATGAAAATGATTTTTCACTCTATCGAAGTAATTAAGCCTTGGTGGATGAGATGGCCTTCTCGGAGTGAAATGTTAGCTCATCGTTCGGAAAGCCGACCTGCAGCGTACTAATTCGAGCTTGTCCTTCACTCTCTTAGTCATGTCCTCACTCTGTTATAGGGCTGACGGACATCATGCAACAAACAGGAATTTATGGCAGAAGCTTTAATTTCTTTTTTCTTTTTTGTGTGTGTATATATATTAGAGGTATGTTTCTGTGTTTGTCTTGTCACTGTCTCTTGAACTGGATGTAACACGATTCATTAATGATGCTGAAGAGAGAGAGGGAGAGAGTGAGAGCGAGAGAGATTTTGGCTTTGAAATGATTGAATAGCTCTCCATGAGGTTAGTGTCGCAGCGAAAAATATTGCAACATGTCAAGTTGTTCGCCACGCTTCTCCAAGGCTAATTAAGCCCCGAGCAATCAAACCCACAAGGACTTGACTTGTGCTGTGTCTTGAAGCAAGCTATTTTTCATCGCCGCCCCCCTCCCAGCCAGTCTCCCTTATTCTGTTCCCCCCTCCATCTCTTTCCCACTTTTTTTAATTCCATCTCTGCTTTATTTTTCTACTGTAGAACTTTCAAGAAACATTTATTTGGAACAGGATGGAGTTTTTTCCCCCTCCTTCCTTCCTTCCTTCCTTCCTTCCTTCCTTCCTAAGGCTGATTTTATTTTCACTTTTCCCCTCCATTCCACCAGCCATGAACACAATCACGCTTGTTTGCCGAACAGCTCCCATGCATTTTTCATATAGCTCGGAAGGTTGGTGGTGTAGCAAAAACTTTCCTGGCCTTTGACAACCTCATCCCCCATTGCTCATATTTGCAATCTTTATCGTTGAATCGAATTGATTAATTCGTGATGGGTTGCTGTTCTTTGTCATCCCCCCTCTCCCTTCCCCATTGAAATATTTTAGTACAGAAAACCAGGTCTTGGTGATAAGGGGGGAATTGAGGCACGTATTGTTCCTACAAAGTGTGCGCCATAAATGTGCAGCAATCTTGAAGACAAATGGAAACAATGGAAAGATAAGTGCTTGCCTGTAATGTAGAAATGAACATGCACAGTACCCAAGCTTCCTCCTCAGTGAAACACATAGCGTACACTTACTGTAAATCACGAAGAGCCAGGTCCAAGTCGGATGATGCTCATCATCTTCCGTGAAGGAATGAATCAATTTACTCTTACTTAAGCTTACAATGTGAAATAGCTAGCTACTTAGCAACAAATTACGTCAACGGGTTTATTTGCTAGGACGTTAATTGACTATATGTATACAACACATGCTAACCGCACCAACGGATCTTTAACGCCGAAGCCTTTAAAAAAAAATGCTTAAAAAATCTTAATTCATTTGAAATCGCACCTACTGAATCTGATCAGACAGAATGTGTGGATCTCGTATTATACCACTCGAAATTACTTCAGATTGACACTTTATTAAATTAGGCGTCTTCAGTGCCTCCTAAAGCACTGATTGTGTTCACGTACTTCCATTCATCCAATTTATTTTGACATTGGAGCAGATGATTCTTGCTGCGATACTGCTATTGTGCTCTTTAGTAAGATCAATGAAAAGACATGGTACTCATCTGAGGTGGTCATGTCTCTGAAGACATGTTTTGTGGGGTTATTTTTCTTATTTTTTATCCCCTTAAGCTTTTGTTTTTGATGTAACTGACAAGAATGTGTATCGAGAAAACCCACATGACCTTTTTGTGCTACTACAAGCAGTGGCATCTGATTTTACACCACAAACACAATATACACTCAGCCATTTTACATGGCACATTTGTGTTATAACTGCGTTTGTTAGCTGCAATATAGCTAACAATATGCAATATATATATGTTTAGGGAAGTGGATAAGGCTCATGATATGAACCAAGCTGTGACCGTTAAACCCTTAAGTAAGACCCTCAACTGCTCTGAAATGCTGCATCATGGCCGACCCCTGAGCTCTAACCTCACCTTCCTAACAAGCGAGGGCTTGTGACGAAGAATGTCACAGTACTATACTTATATACGTGGCAATAAACACATTCCTGCAAAAGGCCAAGCTTTAATATATGTAATAAAATATCAACGGTGTGTTGCAAAACATTGAGGTTTTACCATTTAATGGTTGAGTGAGGATGTTGGAAAAAGTTCAAACTTAACTATGAGGTTTATGTTTTACAGTCTTCCAAGCATAGAAATAGCAGTCTGGACTGAGGACTAATGGGACAAAATGGCAGCACTGGCATTGGCAAAAAGCTCTGAAAGAGGTCCAAAGGACAGGTCAATAAGAGCAGCTTAAAAAGCCTTATTATAGTGTGGCTGGATAAGAAGATAAAAAAAAAAAAATGCTGTTCCTAACTGGAAAAGTCTCATCCATTTATTTCTTCCCTGATAAGTAAATGCGTGATTGCTCTGAGGTCAATGCATTAATGTAACGTATAAAAAAGAGCCCCTTCTTTCACTGTTAATGATTAATTGACGTATGGAATTATCCAAGGTATGTTAAAATACACACACTTAATTAGGAACACCTGTACACCTGGACATTCATGCAGTTATCTAATCAGCCAATCACGTGGCAGCAGATGCAGGTCAAGAGCTTCAGGTCATTTTCACATCAAACACCAGAATGAAGAAAAAGTGTGATTTCTGTGACTTTAACCATATCACAGATGTCGGTGCTAGATGGGCTGGTTTGAGTGTTTCAGGAACTGCCGATCGACCGGACATTTCACACACAACAGTCTCTAGAGTTTACAGAGAATGGTGTGAGAAACAAACAATCCTGTGAGTGGAATGTCTGCAAGATGAAACACCTCGTTGATGAGAGAGAGCAGAGGAGAACAGCCAGACTGGTCTGAGCTGACTGGAAGTCTATAGTAAGTCAAATAAGCACTCTTTACAACCGTGGTGAGCAGAACAGTACCTCAGAACGCACAGGACATCAAATCTTGAAGTGAAATGGTTCCAACAGCAGAAGACCACTCCTGCGTTATCTCATACTTATACCCCTGTGAAACAGGAAGTCATGGTTGAACAATTTCCTGTTCCTAGTCAACCCAGGTGTACTAAAAAAATTTAAAATATCAAAGGGAATATATTTCAAATTTCCCATTTATTTATTTAAGTGTTAATTTAAAAAAAAAAAAAATTTGATAAGCCTGTGTTTTGTTTGCAATTGTTTGATATCCATGAGTGGAGAGTATTTTTTTGTGAATTCTTTTAACAAAAGATCAAAAGGTTAAACAAAGACTGTTTTTCACAGCCTTCTTTGCTCATATTTACCAAGGGTGCCAATATTAGTGGAGGGCACTGTGTGTGTGTGTGTGTGTGTGTGTGTGTGTGTGTGTGTGTGTGTGTGTGTGTGTATGTATCTCTCTCTCTCTCTCTCTCTCTCTCTCTCTCTCTCTCTATATATATATATATATATATATATATATATATATATATATATATATATATATATATATATATATATATAGATAGATAGATAGATAGATAGATAGACACACTCATTCTGTATTTCCCACATTTTAGTGGAAATAAAGGCATCAAAACTCTGGAATAACACAAATGGAACTATGGGAATTATTTTGCGAAATAAATTTTGGAAAAAAAATCCAAACCTTAACCAAAATAATTTTGTATTTTAGCATCTTCAAAGTAGACATCTTTTTGCTGAGAATTTCCAGAAATGTATTCTCGGCGTTTTCTCGATCGATTTCTTGAGGAATTTCCCTGAGATGCTTTTTAAACAGCATTAAAGAAGTTCACATCGACGCCGGACTCTTATCGGCTGATTTTCTGGAATATTTCGCTCCGAGTCGTCCGTTTAAAAAAAAAAAAAAGTCAATAAAATGTTAGTTTTCTAATGAAAGAAATGAATACGTCGACACAGATTTCAAACATTTAATCACACACCTTCAGATCCAAAGGTTTTTAAGATCATGCGAAACGTTTAAGTCGAGCGTCCCCAAACTTTTGACTGGTAGTGTGTGTATTATTGGACAAACAGATGTTTTAGTCTGAAGTTTATATTTGTAACACTCAGTTTACAGATTTCATAATAAATAAATGGAAAAATGGTTATATAGTTTATACACACACACACACACACACACCATGAAAAAATCCATTTTATTATGGCCGTTGTATAAAACAGAGTAAGGAAGGTTTTATTTTTTTTGTATAAACGTAAGGAGAAAATTAATGTCCTTGGCTAAATATGATTAATAATGACCTCCATAAGAAGTGAAAACCTATTAGCGTTAGCCATTACGGTGCATGGCCACGCTGACCCGAGCAGGATGTAATTGAGGATGTAATGTATTCTGACTGAGCCAGTTTTCTGCATAAAGCTCCCGTTAGTTCGGGGAAGCATCCAGATATGGCTAAACATCCATAAAGAGCATAGCATTAATGCTGCAGTTTCATTTCTGAATACAGCGGCTACAGTGTCTATGATGTATGTGTAAATGTTTTTCTTTCTTTTTTTTTAACCCTAGAGTTAATGAGAAGCATTATCACATAAACATTAGTTCACTTCCACTATGAAAATCTTCTCTATCTGCAGCCATTAGATGTCATTCCATACAATTTCTAGCACTCACCTTCTAGGAAATGATCAGGAATGAGATGTGCAATATGTGTGAAAAAGACTTCAGATAGTATGCAAAGCTCAATTTTAGGTCTCATGGGGGAAATAAATGACTTAACACCTCCGATTTCTAAGCAGGATAAAGAAAGCCGATCTGTCTACCAGGCTCATTTCCAACTTCTACAGAAGCAGAGCATGGATCATACTGTGATCATGGTGAGAACAGACCAGATCCTCACAGGGAGCTGCTCTCATACCAATACTGGAAATACAAGATAAGTGTGTGTGTGTGTGTGTGTGTGTGTGTGTGTGTGTATGAGGAATAATCTCAGAGCCACAGCTTCTTTGACCTATTACCATCTGGAAAAGTTACTTGGTCATACAGTCCCAAGGCTCCCAGATTAAAGAAAAGTTTCTAAAAAGAGATTGCAGTCATCAGGTTGCACACAACTAATACACTCCACCAGACTGTAATCTGAGCACTAGGGTGGCGTATACAACACTGAAGACCTATTACACAGTCACAGACTGCTGATCAGTGGCTGACTTGTGCTCACAGCGGGTTATACATATTGCACTAGCACATCATCCAACTACTGATTATTATCACATTTGCACAGTTACACTTGCCAGTATATAACCTTTACGCATTTTTTTTGTTGTTGTTGTTTGGTCATATCTGTTGTATTTAAACCCTATTAGTACTACGTTACATGGGGAGACGTGATGTAATTATTACCAGCGTATCTCTGGGACTTTAGTTCCATCCGAATCAGTCTTGTCTTGCACCGTTCTGAAAGATTACACCATACTTTACCTTCTATAAAATAATACACAGTGCCTCCAGAAAGTAAGAAAGTATCAACCCCCACCCCACCCCACCCCACCTCACACTGGTCATTTTCTTTCTTTCTTTTTTTTTTTTTTTTAAAGCTGTATTGCAGCATCAAATCTAAGCATCAGATTTTTTTTCCTGCTCTTTTTTGAAATGACTCTCTGCAGAGATACAATTAAATAAAGCGTTTGGATGTCCTCAGAATAATTTTACTTTTTTTTTTTTTTTTTGATTTTGTCATTTTCTTTTATTCCTCGATTCAAATTTTCTCCAAATCTGCCAAATTAGGTGGCGAATGTTGGTGGAGCGGAAATTTCTGGTCATGCCACAGAATTTAAATTGAGTTTAAGTCTGAGCTTTGACTCTGTGATTCTAAAATACAAACAGTTTCCCCCCCCCCCTCATTCCTTTGTATTTTTTGCTCTATGCTTTGATTCATTGTCCTGCTGGAGCATACTGTATATCTTCTCCATAAATGTAGATGTCTGGCTGACTGGACCCGTGTTTCCTGTGATGGCAACAATTTTTCCAGTATCTCCTGCTGAAAAGCAACCCTAGAGCAAGATGCTACCACCACTGTCCTTGATCACAAGGTGTTTCCTGGGTGTTGGACTGTATTTGGCTTGGACCAAACATTATGCTTTGGCTTTAGATCAAATTGCTCAACTTTAGATTGATGGATTTCACATTGCTCCTAAAAAGCTTCAAAGCTATACTGATGTTGTAATAACATTCTCCATTTTTTTTTTCCTGCTAGCAACTTAATCACGAAGCTTCATGAGCAGCTCCTTCTTCATGGCAACAGGACTGATCTGATCTGCCATTTTAGCATTGAGATGTCCCAAACTCAGAGATATATATTGTGCAAGCATACAAATGGACACTGGTAGATTAAAACGAACAGTTGTACTCTGTTTAACATATTTGGTGTGAGGTCGGGGAAAATTAATAGTAGTCCTAGTTTAGGTTGCTGAAAGAAAGTTTCCATTTCAGTCATGTGAAAAAAATAAGTTTTTATAACCCCAAACCAAAACACAGTTGGTATGAGGTGCTTCTCCTAAAAAGCTGTCTTTGGTGTGCACCTGGTCTTTGCCTGTATGCTCGTTGGCAAACTGTAATCTTGCAAAGGCTTTTTCCTGGCACGCCTGCCATGCAGGTCAAATTTGTGCAATCTCTTTCTGATTGTAGATGCGTGCACTTTGACAGTTGCAAGATTTACTAGCAGATCCTGTGATGAATTCCACAACCTTTTTTTCTGAAGGTCTTACAGAACTCTTTAGATCTTGGCATGATGACACCACACACCTCAATAACAAAGGGAACAGCAGATACTAGATATGAGAGGGGTATAAATAAGACCGGTTCCACTTGCACTCGCTAAGCAGGTTCTAATCACTGGCACCTAATCTTCAACACCTGATTCTAATTTTATAGATTTGAAGGAGTGATAAATGCAAGGGTATACATACTTGTTCCATGTGACTGATCTGTTTTTTGTTCATTTAAATTGGGAAAATGACATACAATTGATATTCTGTAGTCACTTGATAGAGAGTATCACCTTTATTAACAGGTACTGTTTCAAAGAGGATCAAATGTTTGCTTGTCCAAATATGTCAAAAAAGCCAACAATTTCCATGGGGTGTACTTATTTTTTCACACGACTCTATATGTTGTTGGCAAAGAGGTTTTGCACCTTTTCTTCAGTATGTCAACACTAAAGTAATGTATTTTCTGTCGTGTCCTTTTCGGGGAAAAAAAACAAACAAGTTTGCCGAGAAATAGTAGACGGACAGTCTGCATTAAAGCGAGGTGTATGTAGTATGTACGGAATTTTTATTATGACAACCATGCGTACATCATAAAGACACGCCTACCTAATCAGTCTTAATTACAACAGTTGTCCTCAGTCAACATTAGTCAACAATAATATCCCTTACAGATCGTATATTAAAATTTGATTAAACTATGGTCATACATTGGTATGCACCTGCACACTTTACTTATGTCCAATAATTTTGTAACTCCTCAGTCTATAAATTTTACATATTTAATGTTGTATGATGATCTGCCCTGGAGCTTGCAAGAAAACCTTTCATTATAGTGTAAGCCTGTGTTCACTGATATAATGATAAATGTTTTTTAAAATGTAATAAACGTACAAAACATTTAGTCGAAACGTGCCTTTTTACCATTATCAGGATTTAAACTGTGTTCTTATTTCACAGCGCTGCCTCTGGTAGTCAACAGCCACGGGTAGATTTCCGCATAGCCGTTATGTGAGGCAATGTAGAGCTAAATGATAATCAGTCAGACAAATCTAAAGTTACTTTTTTATTTTTGTTTGAGGATGTAACACCTTCATTTGTTCTACTGCTTGCAGGATCCCTGAGTGCCTCATTTAAAAGGTGACAGGCTCTCTAGCTCTACCTGTGGGATCAATTAAGGGAAACTCAAATCCACTGCCAAGGCCACAGGCTTAAATTGTACAGAGAAGACCTGCTTCTGAATAACTTCACTGTTTTTGCTCTATGAACTCGAGCAGGCCTTGATTCTGGGTTGACGGAAAACAACTGCTTGTCATTTGAAGAATTTGAGTGTAGGCGCTGACATTCAGCGGGTACATGTGAGCATCGCGCTCGGTGGAAAGATGTACAGTAAAAGCAAAACTTTACTTTTTCTTTTTTAATCCAAAACAAATCAGCGGTATTGAATTCATTTGAAAAGGTTTGTACATTCCTTCATGTCATGCTCTTTCTATATTAAATGCTGCTTGGCCTATATTTTTTATTATACTTTTATGAACTTTATTAATTAATTGTCCGGTCTTACATTCTTGTGTACTCTTTAACCGAGTAAATGCAGTTTGAATTTTCTCCAAAGGTGAAACATTTACGATTTGGCCGTAGCTTTTACTGTAAGATTTTTAACACCTTGCTGCTGTGATATGGGAGACACTTGCCATGATATAAGATTTTGCACTCCCTCTCTCTCTCTCTTCTAAAGTAGTGGTGAGACCAAAAGGAAATCAAATTCTACAAATTCTACAAATATACAAAAAATTCTACAAAATCGAATGAATTCAAGCGGAAAGTATGAGTAAAACATTCACATCTGGTAGCAGTTACTTTCACCAACTTTGTCCGAACTTGGACTTCGTTTACATTTATGGCATTTGGCAAAATCTCTTATGCAGAGCAACTTATATTTATCTCATTTACACATCTGAGCAGTTGAGAGTTAAGGGCCTTGTTCAGGAGCCCAGAAATGACAGCTTGTCAACGTCCTTCTGATCAGTAGTTCAACGTCTTAACCACTGACCTACCGCTGCGCTTTCTAATGAATAGAATAAACAGAGGCGGTACTAATTATTACATAGCACCTACACGAAACTTAATAATAAGGTTCTGCCTTGCTGTTTTCATAGTGTGCCCTACTGTTCTCTCAAAACTCATGTTACATCAGGACTGCATGTGGTGATTTCTGGTGAGGAAAATACCGAGGTGAAAATCCAGTTTATGTGGCTTAATATCGGTATTCAACAACTGGCATATTGTTGAAGCGCCCAACTCGACCATATAATGAGATTAGTTGCCAAAAAACGTCTGGCTGAGTGGAGAAATTGAAATCAGTTCACTGTATGCAAAAATATGGAATGTGCTTTTTGTTTTTATTTATTTCTACTCGGATCTACAAAAAGTCCGTTTATCAATGGTAAATATCTTTCACTAGTGTTGATTTCTTTTTATGTTGAAATTATTGTGTGACATGGCACGGACATACACTTGTCAATCTTGTACAATTGTATATACAGTTGTGTAACGTTAGTTCATGCACTCAGCTGTTTGCTTATAAATCAAAAGATTTCTGCGGATTGAAGTTCAGTATCAGTTCTGCCACTAGGCCTATAACCTGCCCTTATCTTTTAATGATACTCTACAAAAAGAGTCTGTATATACTGACCCCTTGAGAGAGGAGTCATGTTACCTGCAAGGCTCCAAAACCCTGGTGTCCAGATACTTAGATATTTATTAAGCCACAGAGCTCAGACTTCAGCAAGCCTGATCTATGGCCTTGAGTCGGTTTAGTTTGTTGTCGGGAATATTATAGATGTGCAAAGGTAGCAAAGAAATCCAGAAGGATGTAGAGGAGAGTATTGCACATGTAACACACATGGACCATGGCAATGCCAAGCCTGTTTTAGATGCATTGCACTTAACAATACGTGTGATGGTCTGGGAAAATCCTTCAAATGATCAAACTGTGACATTTTCTATTACACTATATGGTCAGAACTTTGTGGACACCTGTCCAAAATTCTCATATGGGCTTTTTGAACATCATACACCAGATTTATTCTTCACTGTTATAATATCCTCCACTCTTCTGGGAAGGCTTTCCACTAGATTTTGGAGCGTGGCTGTGGGAATTTGTGCTCATTCAGTCACAAGAGGATGGGTCAGGTAAGGCTCTGATGTTTGGTGAGGAGGCCTGGGGTGCAGTCTGCGTTCCAGTTCTTTCTAGAAGTGTTCGGTAGGGTTCGGGTTCTAATACTCCAACTCTGGCAAGCCTTGTCTTCATGGAACAGGTTTGAGTCCCTTAATTCCAGTGACGTTAAACTGCAATGCTCCAAATATACAAAGACATCCTATACAGTTGTATGCTACAACAGTTTGCGGAAGGCACACATATGGGTGAGGTGTCCACATATGGTGGCTTAGTGGTTAGCATGTTTGCCTCACACTGCTAAGGTCGGGGGTTCGATTCCCACGGCTCTGCATGTGTGGAGTTTGCATGTTCTCCCCGTGCTGCGGGGGTTTTCTCTGGGTACTCCGGTTTCCTCCCCCAGTCCAAAGACATGCATGGTAGGCTGATTGGCATGTCTTAAGTGTCCGTAGTGTATGAATGGGGGTGTGTGTGTGCCCTATGATGGAGGTGTACCCTGCCTTGTGCCTGATGCTCCCTGGGATAATTTTAATGGTAGATTTATTAGCCCATTCCAGACTTGTGTAGGTCTACAATCTTGTCCCTGACATCCTTGGAGAGCTCTTTGGTCTTGGCCATGGTGGAGAGGAAACCTGTAGGCTCCAGGTTCCCCACGACCCTGAAAAGGATAAAGTGGTATAGAAGATGGATGGATGGAAGTTTACATTGGGGAATTAGAGAATCATTTTAATTATCATCATCATCTACATCAGTCTCGGACTCGAGGCATTTAAACACAAGCATCATCATCATCTCTTTACTTGACTGATCTCTTTTCGCACTAACATTGGTGAGGAAATAATCGCTAATTCATTCACTCACTTCTGTTCTATTGGCTAAATTTCACACTGAAGTTCAGCAACCTTGAGAAGCAAAGTGATGCGTTTTCTGAGGATGCTTTTTTTTTGTACGTGTACTTGTGATACTCTGTTTAGTATAGATTGTAGCTGTATAGTTGACCGACCCTTATCCTTCCCCCCGACCAAGAGGCCAGTCCACATCATGGAATGTGTTCCTGTGGTATTTCAGTTGGCACTTTCGTTTATCCAGTGACATTTGGTCAGACTAGATTTGGCTCGTTTTTCTATGCTGAATATTTGACAGCTCATTTGGTGTGGAGTGAGTTGTGCCAGTGCTGGAGAGGGTCCACGTCTCTGGCTGGGCAGCAGAATGCCCCTCGTCCCCCCCGCAGAGGTTTCTCTTTACAGTTTGCCTCTTAGCGCCTCACAGAGACAGTGAACAGCATGCTGAGAGGAATATGCTTACAACACATGTTACACATGGCTCATTATGCTTTTGAAAGAGATAAAATTCAGAGGCCAAAAGGTACTATGCTAACTGGTAAACATAACCTTTTACACTCACCCTTATAGGGAAAATTAGCTGTTAGATTAATTTGTTGAATTCTCCACCATTGGATTTAAGAGAAATCTAGATAGTTACATTTATTTACGTATATTCTCCACTATTACATATAGGAACGCCTTAGCTCCCAAGGAATCTTAATCTAATTTAGGGAAATATTGCCAGAATCAGATAATAGCAGCTAGCCAATTTATTCGTCCAGCGATGAGTTTTGATGAGGATGTGCACTGATTATGGAAGTTATTACTCTCGAGTAACACCTTATAGTGATGACGCAATATTTCTGAGTAGGGTAGCACAATAGGCAAGTTTAGGGACTGGTATCATGAGCAAGTGAATCACAGGCAACTTCACTTTAATAAAGACGAGACGTTATTACACTTCTATGAGACATAAATTAATCTAACTACTACACAAAGCCTATTCTAACACATACACACACACATGGGCATGACAGAGAGGAATAGACTTACAAAGAGGACAAGCATAACGCTAGTGTTTCGGCAAGTTATGGCTTCAAAATAGACTCTGATCTCAGTGAACCATCAATGCAATATGACGGACCCAAAACTGATTGTAGGCCATGGATTCCTCAGTACTGCATCAGCTTATTAAACGTGGGAAAGATGTGTACTTGCTTGCCATAGTTAGTGAGAGATGAGGCGTGCCATGTCATCGGAGGCCAAGAGGCCTGGTCGAGTCAATCATCGGCGATCTGATGGAGTAGATCAGGGTCGCAGGTTGGTTTCGGCTTAAGAGTTTCTTAGGTTAAAGTTACCTCTAATACTTAAGAAAAGAAAGAAGCCGTGGTCTGTGAGGTTCACTGTGGCATGGTCTTTTCACCCGTGCTGACTAGCCCAGCCCTCTACGGGTCCTAACCAATTAGAAGCGGTCTTTTCAGGTGACTGGTATAGAGTTTAGTCTTCCCCTCAAACGAACCTGCATAATATCTTTAGTGTGCATGCTCATTCTTACTTTGTGATAATTTTGTCTTTTACCTTTAAAAGGGGATTTTTTGTTCAAAGTTATTCAAATTTGCCCTTCACTAGCATTCTGTTAACGTTATAACCGACATACAGATATCAAACGTGACATATTTAGGTATAAGGAATACGTTGCCTGATATATTGGTCTAATACCAAATAATAGAAGCCTAATAGCTACATTTAGGTTACATACTGCATTAATATAGTTCACAATGCTCGACAGTTATCTCACTAGGGATACTAGTAAATATATATACGTTAACAAAGCATAAGGATTACATTTTTGGATTCTGGACATGGATACGTGAGTGTACAGGAAACGATAATAAGCAATTTGCGAGATAGGTGGTGCAAGTATAGACAAAACAGCATGATGATTACAAAGTTTATGTTATAAACCTTGTATGGAAGCGTAATACATTAACGTGAACTCCATGAAGAAATGCATCTGTCTCTGTCCTTTTGTGCTGGTCATGGTGTGAAGGCTGTTTTAGACAAACGCAGGTCTGTTAGATTTCACTGTCTCCGTTTTACAACTTGAGGGTTAATCCAGGTCAGGGGGAACAGACCTTCCTTTTGTCCTTGCTTATCTGAGTGGAGCCAGCATTAAGAAGGCCGGGTGGTTGATCTGAGGAGAAGACGGAAGTCCGGAAAGGTGTTCACAGAGTCTGTGTACTTTTAGAAGATGGTATGAACTTACAGCCCAGGGATTTTCACCTTGCTCTAGGATAGAGTTTTATTTAGTCCTTGTGGCCTTAAAGAAGGGCTGATTGATCACCTGTGGCAACATCCTGCCAGATGGCCTCTTTACAAAGGGCCGTTAGTGTTCCTTTAAGATGGTCCTTATCTGTAACCACATTAGCTGCGCTCCATCCAGTGAGCAAATCTGTGACTTATTGTTTGAATGCTTGGGGGAGTGGGTTTGGATGCCCTCGGTGAAATGTGGTTCATTGTCTTTTATGACTTTATTCGCTGCCTGGTTGTCCTTAAGGTCCTACATCCTTGTGTGTTTATTTATCTTATAAGCTGTATTCAGTGCTTTATTGAAGCTGTGGTGTGCTCAGGTTAGTTTTGCAATAGCAGCGCAGGATTGCCAATCCTTTGTTTAAATGTTGTCAGAAATTCAAGTCGACTTACTGTAACATTCCTGCCTCTGGATACTGAATGCTGAGCTGTATGAGGCCTGTTTATAACTCACCTATATCATTTATAAATCTATAAATAGTTTGGTTTCTGTTCCATTTTTCAACAGATTTTTGAAAGCTTGGCAAATGAAAATGAATCCGTTTACAACAACTATGATGATGCAAAAATTGTGAAGGCGGTGTAAAAGTGCTCCAAAACAGCAGAATAATTGATAGAATTAATGTTTGTAGTTCATTCATCTGAAGTAACCACTTTATCCAGGTCAACAACATCAATCTTTGTCCAATCTGTTCACGAATGATTGTTTGAATATATCTAGGCAGAGTGCTGAAACGTGTGACTTACAGTACACGCCCTCATGTCATCATTTATTCAACAACCATTTCATCACTCCTTTTTACTTGTCTTTATCGACAAAATTTTTCCACCTCAGCCAAGCATTAAACATGTTTGTGTGTGTGTTTAGACTTTTTTCCTCTTGTTCCTTGGTTTTTCCAGGCAGCTTTTTTTTTAAATAGTCATTGGAAAAAAAACAAATTGCATTAAAGAGCTACATGGAAAGCACCATATACAGTTTTAATATGTATTAAAACTTAAATTGTTACCCCTTCAGGGATTTTCAGTTTATTTGTGAAATCTATTTTGTAGCAAGCAGAAATCTGAAATAAACTTAATAAAACTCTCTTTCAGTTGGACTACATAGAGGCATTTGTAATTAAATTTACAGCAATGGACTAGACTCGAATGTTCACTTCTCATATGATTCTATAAAATCCTATAAAAAGATTATATACATTTGAATGTATAGGAATTACATGACTGTAATAAAGAGCTAGTTTATACAATCTATATAATCTATCTATGGGGGCAGTTGTGGCTTGGTGGTTAAGGCTCTGGGTTACTGATCTGAAGGTCGGGGGTTCAGGCCCAAGCACTACTAAGCTGCCACTGTTGGGCCCTTGAGCAAGGTCCTTAACCCTTTCTCCTCCAGGGGGCGCTGTATCATGGCTGACCCTGCGCTCTGAACCCAAATTCCTAACATGCTGGGGAATGTGAAGAAAAGAATTTCTGGTGTGGAAGAGACCCACTATTTATATCAGCTGTTCAACAAATTTTATAGTCCTCATTCAAGGTAATGTGTCTCCCTTTTCTCCTCCAGGGGGCGCTGTATCATGGCTGACCCTGTGCTCTGAACCCAAATTCCTAACATGCTGGGGAATGTGAAGAAAAGAATTTCTGGTGTGGAAGAGACCCACTATTTATATCAGCTGTTCAACAAATTTTATAGTCCTCATTCAAGGTAATGTGTCTCCCTTTTCTCATGGCCAATTTCTTTGGGCTAGATTCAGGTCTTGTGTGGTTTTTGAGAAATTTTTGGTGACCTAGGTTAATATTACCTCAAACGCAGTAAAAAAAAAAAAAAAAAAAAAAAGGCACATCTACGTTTGCACGTGCACTTTGTGTAGAATGTGTAGGTCTTATTGAGTTCTGTGTGTCGTCTCATGTGGTTAGTGTGTTGTTTTACGTAACACCGTGGTCCTGGAAGAACGTTGTTTCGTTTCACTGTGTACTGTACTAGCTGTACATGGATGAAATGACAATTATAAGCCATTTGAACTTGAACTAAAAGCGCTCAAAATGAGCTGCTAGGCTACT
Organism: Ictalurus punctatus; assembly: GCF_001660625.3. Taxonomy (NCBI): domain Eukaryota; kingdom Metazoa; phylum Chordata; class Actinopteri; order Siluriformes; family Ictaluridae; genus Ictalurus; species Ictalurus punctatus. The sequence continues at coordinate 31,098,083 of NC_030418.2, read as the reverse complement.
GCATGCTGGATAACTATATCTTGTTGACTCTCAACTACCTATTACAGGGTTACTCTAGAAATTCACTAGATAGTAGCATATGTCCTTATTAACGACATCCTACCTCTCCAAAATCTGTGGTCTTGAGCCACTGCTCTAAGACTCCCATGGCAACAATCAGAATCTCAAACATCGCTTTGTCGTTGTTTTGTTTCCTTCGTTGTTTTCACTTGTGTCAAGTAACTATTCCTTCATTAGTTTGTATATGTTCATACTGTACCCATCTTCCACTGCATCACTAAGCTTTATTTTCAGTGTTTTCTCAGGTTTTTCTTGTGGTGTTTTTTTGTGACTTTTGCCTGTTTTCCTCAGTTAACATAACTGTGATTTGGAGAAGTGCTCTAATAAATTATATGCCTTATATAAGTTTTAATTATGGTCTGAACTTCAGCACATACCTCCAAAAAATAACAGTCAGAAAATTGTCATGCTCCTAAGCAAAGAAAATCTTAACATAAATGAATGTTTATCACATATTCTTAAGTCTCTACCCACAATAGTATTTTCCTGTCTGTGATATTTAGCTCTGAAGAAGATATAGAAGAGCTTAGGGAAAGAAAAACATAAATAAAAAGAGCTCCAAACAGCAGTGTAATGGATAGGTATTATGTTTGATGTTCATTCATCTATAGTAACTGCTTTATCGTGGGCAGCAGCACGAACAGATATTTCTTTGGCCATGGCTGTTTTAAAATGTACTGTATCTTGATATCCTGTTGAAACATGACTTCCATGTCCTGTAGCATCATGTATTTATCAAAAACCCTATTTATTTTGCACTTCAGCAAAGAGAGCGTAGGAGCCATCGTTGTCTTCATACAAGGGCTATTATTATGAATTTAGACTAATGAATGTATACAATTTTCATGTATGTGTGCATGTGGATGATCATAGGATTTTTTCTTTTTTTTTTTTGAGATATAGACTTGCCAAACGTCAGGCTGTTTTATACAGGTGCTTCTCAGAAAATTAGAATATCATGGAAAAGTATTTTTTTCCCATAATTTAATTCAAAAAGTGGAACTTTCACATATTCTAGATTCATTACACATAAAGTGAAATATTTCAAGCCTTTTTTTTTTTTTTTTTTTTTTTTTTTTAATCTTGATGATTATGGCTTACAGCTCATGGAAATCAATAATCCAGTATCTCAAAATATTAGAATAATGAATTTATAATACAGAAATTTCGACCAGAGAAGAACTCTAATCAGTTCATTAACTCAAAACACCTGCAAAGGTTTCCTGAGTCTTTAATCTCTCAGTCTGGTTCAGTACACACAACCTTAATCATGGGGAAGATGAAAGTAAATGTTGCATTTCATTTGGAAATCAAGGTTCCAGAGTGTGGAGGAAGAGTGGAGAAGGACAGAATCCAAACTGCTTGAAGTCCAGTGTGAAGTTTCCACAGTCAGTGATGATTTGGGTTGCCATGTCATCTGCTGGTGTTGGTCCACTGTGTTTTCTCAAGTCGAGAGTCGATGCAGCGTCTACCAGGAGATTTTAGAGAGCTTCATGCTTCCATCTGCTGACGAGCTTTATGGAGATGCTGATTTCCTTTTCCAGCAGGACTTGGCACCTGCCCACAGTGCCAAAACAACTAGTAACCAGTTTGCTGACCGTGGTATTACTGTGCTGGATTGGACAGCCGACTCGCCTGACCCGAACCCCATAGAGAATCTCTGAGAGACACCAGAGCCGACAATACAGACGAGCTGAAGGCCGCTATCAAAGCAACCTGGGCTTCCAGAACACCTCAGCAGTGCCACAGGCTGATCGACTCCATGCCCCGACCAAGTATCGAGTGCATAAATTTACATAATTTTCATAAGGTCGACATTTCTCTATTATAAATTCTTTATTCTAATATTTTGAGATACTGGATTTTTGATTTCCATGAGCTGTAAACCGTAAACATCGAAATTAAAACCATCAAGATTAAAAAAAAAAAAAAAAAGGCTTGAAATATTTCACTCTAGGTGTAATGAATCTAGAATTTATGAAAGTTCCACTTTTTGAATTCGATTACGGAAAACAATCAACTTTTCCACGCTATTGAAATCTTTTTGCGATGCACCTGTATTCTACAGTTCTTTTTAAATGAACCATACTCAGACCTGTTAAATCGGAGCTGAAAGGAAATTAGCAGCAAATGACACCTCAGTGCTTCTGGGATTCACAATGCAAGGAGACTTAAAAGGGAACTTCGCTCTCTTTCTGGAAATTCGAGCATTGATGAGATCTCAGACCATGTGCTGTCCACACCACAACTCTTTCACCATAGTTCAATAGTGAATATGTGTAACACTGAATAGTGCCATTCAAAATTGTTGCATTATATGATCCTATGATTGGGCTGGAAAAACATAGCAGGCTAAACAGATTTGAAGTGACATACCAGAAGGATTTTTGATGCTGTACCTTCAAAATCAACTCATGATTCATGCTATAGAGATGCTGACTGTAGTAGAGGCTAATATGAGTGGCTGGGGTGGACAAAATACATGCCTACACTAATCAGCCATAACATTAAAACCACTGACAGATGACGTGAATATCTTTATATTAAAGGATCTTCTGCTAACGTCTCGATGCCAGACACCACAGCATCTCTTCACAGGTCTTGTGGAGGCCACGCCTTGACAGGTCAGAGCTGTTGTGACAGCACAAGCGGGACCTACACAATATTAGGCAGGCGGTTTTAATGTTATGGATGATTGGTGTACACTACATACTGTACGTTACACACATACCGCATACTAAAAGTATACTAAAAGAATGATTCCTGCCACTGAACAACTTAAGCTCTATAGGGTAATGGCTAGTGCAACACTGGCTCTATTAGCTAATCTGTCATGTTGCTACATCTTGCTTTCTATTATCTCACATGAATAGGATGCTTTCTCGCACCATTCTCACTTAAATAAATAGGTAAATGGAAAAGGTTTTGAGTTCTTTAATGTGGAATTAAATCTATTAATGTGTGTTCGAGCTAATATTATGCTGGTACATTGAGTAGATTTATTAGGCATGCCAGTGAAAGAGAAAACAAGAGACATTTTTTTGGAGTGGTGAAGGAGGGGGAAAAAAAGACGAAATAAACCTACCCCAACGTGTAAAATCGAACACTTTACAAATAATCTTTAATTAATGTCGATTAGAAAGATGATTAAAAATGCTGCTTGCTCTCCTGCGCTAGTCAGCAGACATGTTTAACTTTAGGCGCCTGGTGGTCACTGTTAAACTCCGTATGTACACACACACTATAGTTTCTACCTTAGACAAGTGATTTGTTGGTCGGCAAGTCTGGCAGATTTTTCTGCAGATGGCTGTAGGAAGTTCATGTGTTAGTTTATGTGGCTCGGCAGACCACGGCCTCCTGTTCTCTGTTTACACACTTCATGGGCAGGAGGTCGTCTTTGCTGTGACTCTGTCCTTGCCAAGCCTCCTTCTGCTTCTCCAAATCCTCCACTGGAGACTTGGCACATTCTGAAATAGAAACGGCACATATTTGGACTCAAACAGAGACAGACAGACACATCTCACACCTTCATCCTTTAACCCACAGCGGTCTGTGCTACCCTTCTCTCAGCAAGTGTGTATGTGTGTCTCTTACTCTCCTTTGTAAAGAACAAAGCCTTCTATCTCATCTTTAGCGATGAGGTCAATTCCTGCATACGTATATACGTATTACAGTCAACTTTCCAGACATTGTTGAGTGTAAAAAAAGCACTATATGGCTAAGATTGGATAAAATTTTGTATTTTGTGTGTGTGTGTGTGTGTGTGTGTGTGTGTACACGTCAGTGCATTTTAATATTCCACACTAAGCCCTGGCATAGTTTGGCTGCCTGTTGGTGCTGTAGCTGAGATGAGGAGTGACACTGATGAATCATTGCATTCCCCAACCATCCTATTCGTCCACACGGAGGCCCGGTCTTTCTCCATAAAAGCTCATCCTCCTTCTGAGCCTAAACCTACCCCGTTGCCTCATGGACTACTGGGAAATGTAGGCACTAGTCATAAATGGACATTGAGGCATTTTCATGGATGGATGATGAGGCATTATTCCTCCCTCCCTCGGTTTTAATCTGTTGAACAGCTCATCCTCCGGTGCCTGCATTGTTCCAGAGCTTATTGAGCTGAGCAAAAGGGCATCCTGGGGAGGCGTGAAGCCTGTCAGCCATGGCTGGATTGCACCACTGCGCTTCATCACACCCAGTAGGCTCGAGACGAGATGTGTGAAGTGAGAGCTGAGAGTCATTTTGTGGCTGAGTAAGCGCGATTTTTCTTTTCCACCAAGGCCATGAGCCGGAACGCTCGGCTACCGCTCTGATTGAGATGTGGATGGGTTATCAGTATTATTTGAACAGAATAAAGTTCTTCCAAACAAATAAACTAGTAATCAAAATGACAGTGGTGTAATAGTGCAGTGCGTTGACAGCTACGCTCGGTTCAAACAAACCAAATATCTTTCATGAATCAAATTCAGTATCATGTATAATGCTTTAACCATAGACATCAGCTGTATGGAAATCTGGTGGCGCGTTTAGATTCCTAACGAACAAGTCAAGGGTGACGATAGCAAAAGGGTGAAAAAACTCCCTGAGAAGACATGAGGAAGAAACCTTTAGAAGAACCAGAATCAAAATGGAGCATGGCCTATTCTGGATAACAGAAGATAGTGGGATTTCACTATAGAACACATTGTTTAGTATGATGTTCAGTATGAGCAGATTGTGAATAAGAGTCCTAGGATGATCACATGATTTATGATTACATTAGCAAATCTATGGTATCCAGATGAGATTAGCCACTGATGGGGAAGTGGAGACCTTTAGGGAAGCATCCACAGCAGTGGAAAGTGAGTCACAAATGGAGAAGCACCAAGCAGAAGTGGAGCATCAGGATGTATCAGGCAGGTCCAGAGGTTGAGAAGAGCTACAGCAGTGGATCTGGCAACACAAAAATCTTTTGTGTTTCTTTATTTATATTCAGTCTTTAAATGCCTATTAAAAGTATTTTTGCAGCATTCTTCACTGTCAATGGAGAGATACTCTTATATTTCTGGCATACGACTTCACTCTTTCATCTATCTGGGTCTTCTTACGATGCATAAATTGATTTAAAAAAATTCTGGTAATCCTTGGAAACATGGTGGATGACGCAGAACTGATATCTATATGCAATAGTTGTTACAAACCATTTACGTAACATCCAATGTCTATTTTTTTTTACTCAGATAGTAATTCAGTGGGAATATTTATATTATTATTTTTTTTTTCATATAGTTACTACATCATACCAAACGTCTTTAGTTATATTGTACCTTTTTCGTTCTTCTTCTACTTTTTTTTTTTTTTTAACTGAAATTCTACCAAAAATTCATAATTATTTAGAAGGACAACTTAAAAAAGAGCATTCTGTCACAAATGTGTGAAAAGAACACAATCTTACAACATTTTACTATGTAGAGTATACAACTGGATAGTTCATTTAACTCAAAAAATTTGAGGAAGCTAATTGCCTCAAAAAAAATTTTACGCTGATAAATCAATTTCTTTAAGTCAACTATACTTAAATATAACAAAAATTGAACTCAATTAACTTTATTTAAGTGTATTTGGCTTAAAGGGATTGATTTATCAACGTAAACATTTTGAGGTAATTAGTTTTCTCAAATTTTTTGAGTTAAATGAGCTTATCCGGTTTTACAGTCCATCCATCCATCTTCTACCGCTTACTTCTTCTTCAGGGTCACGGGGAACCTGGAACCTATCCCGGAGTACACCCTGGACAGAGTGCCAGTCCATCGCAGGGCACAATCACATACACACTCACACACCCATTCATACACTTTAGACATGCCGGTTTTACAGTGTATTATAAAATTAGAATAAATGAAATATGTTATTATAAAACTTATTTCTTTAAATTTTGTAAACCGATTTCAAGCTTAAAATAGTCTTGTTCTATTGACAGACAATTTTCCTAATTTTATTTTGCCAGACAAAATGATCTACCAATAGAGTAAGGAACTGCATTGAGTATAAGCATCTAAAAACAGGCTGAATATTATATTTGATGTGTAATAATTAGTTAATAAGAAATATTAGGTTAAAAATGCGCCATATTCAAGATATTTTTACTTGCTAAGAAAGTGCTTTTTGCAGTGTCGTACCAGAGCCGAGCTGGTTCTAGCATGGTATTAAACAAAACACTGAAGAGAGACCTGCTGAATAAATAATTGAATGATTTTGCAAGTTACAGCCATAATGGTCTATGGAAAAACTAAGGCATTTCAACAGTGAGTCTAAAAAAATATATCTATGTGCAATGATGAAATGAAATCCCGGCAGCATGAACGCAGTGTCTTTGTATCAGATGTATTTGTATCAAACATTAATAATAATTGTAATATTAATTTAATCATGTGTTATGATGTATTTGCAAAATAACCAAACCTGGAACTTTCCATTAATCTTAACTACTAAATTCATAACAAGGCTACTGAATAAACGGATAGACGTGACCTTAAACATTAAATCTAGCTATAGAAACTGGCTTAATTCCTGGGCTCAGTTGTCTGTTAACCCAGTTGTGCTAATGTTATCCATCTCTAACATCATGTTGACTTTTTTCGGGGACTCTAGGACTCCTGCAAGTCCACCAAAACTTTCCAAGACTTACTCTTTTACTTTTCTTCCTAATTTTTATTGAATGATTTTTCTGTTCCAGAAAGAAAATGATCTTTTGGCATGTTGAAATCACTTGCATTCACAGTGCGAGTGTCCCATGTGATAACTTACATACTGTAGAACAGAATAAAATGGTTGGGATTACCAAGATTCAGCACAATCATAATTCACAGCCAGAAATAAAGGCTGCACTTTAAGAAGGACTCTGAGTCTGAATGACTGGCAAAACTAAGAATGAGGATTATGCCTTGGCTTTTGCAAGAACTCTGTTTTTATTTGTTCTTCATGCACTGTGGGATGTAACCACATGAGAGTTTTGCTTCTCCTCTTCATTATGGCTTTCCTTTGACATTGGGGGTTTCTTAGTGTAAGCCTGAAATCTTCCATTACTGCGAGTCGTTGCCGCAGTGTCGGAAAGGGCTTAGTCTCCGTTGGATGGAGTGTTTTTTATTGCTTTCAGCGGCAGAAGTGTACCTGCTCCCATCCGAATTGGTTTTCTCTGTTGTTTTGATTATTTGCTACCCCAGCAAACAAGAGAGAGAGAGAGAAAAAAAAACCAAGCCAAGGAAATACGCTTTCTTTCCAAACATCAAATAAGATTGTACAGGATTTTTCTGTGTGTGTGTGTGTGTGTGTCTGTGTGAGCATCTCTCTATACGCTATTTGTCTTCATCAGCAGTCTAAGCTCAATGCAATCAGTCCTTTCAAATTTCCTGGGTTTCAAAACTGCATCAAGTAGACTTGCAAATCAGGAAGCGATGCGAGGGATGCGACGATGCGACCGCTCCGTTAGTGCTTAGAGGTTAATTTTAGCACCTCTGTATCTCCACACGCTATCTGCACTCGCCAATTAGAAATTAGCCCAGGCTGCTTGTGCTGCCGGGGGGCAGGTAGGCTGGGTGATGACCTTCGCTCTGATTTCTCTCTTATTTATGCTCTCTAGGAGCAGTTGCAAAAGCATCAGGCCTGCAGTGATGAGCCTGTCTCCAGGGAACCATGATTACGGAAAAAGCACACCAGCCATGAGCAGGTTCGCTAGCTGGATTACAGTTTATCGATATGACCCGAGGAATTTAGGCAATAGACTGGAATTCATTAACGCTTAGAGGTACCAAGATATCTCAGCTCGCATTTAATGCCTGGAACACAATTGAAAAGAGTTTGCAAGCATTTTAAGACTTGTTTAAGTGTTAAACTCAGGAACCGTTTTAAAGAAAAATCACAGGATCAGCAGAACATGGAAGGATTAGTGCTTTGTGGCTTTATTATGTCGTAACCTAATTGATTAGGCTACGACATTTTACGTGCATGAATGCAGACACAAATCACTTCCCTTCTTCTAATAGAGTTTCCATTGTAGTACATCATGTTTGCGTCTTTGACAAAAAGCTGTTTGGCTGTGACACATTGCACATATAGGATATTATTCATGTCTGGGTGCAGTCTTTATTTATCCATCCATTCATCCATTTTCTTTACCGCTTTCCATCCATTTTCTGTACCGAGCCTGGGGCCTATCCCAGGGGATAGGAGCACCCTGGACAGGGCACCAACCTATCACAGGGCACAATCGGACACACATTTACACACTACAGACAATTTGAAAATGCCAATCAGCCTACAACACATGTCTTTGGACTAGGGGAAGAAACCGGAGTACCCAGAGGAAACCTTCAAAGCACAGGGAGAACACGCACACAGGGCGGAGGAGGGAATCCAACGCCCAACCCTGGAGGTGTGAGGCAAATGTGCTACCCACTAAGCCACCATGCCTCCTCGTCTTTATTTATTTATTTGTTTATATTTTCCCATATTTGTTCTCCAGTTATGGTCACCTGCCAATTCCCACCCACCGGCTCTGCCCGATCATACAGCTGCCAACCAGGGAGGGTGAAGCCTAACATGTGTGTCCACCAAGTCACATGAAGCCAACCAACCATTTTTGAAATACTGCTCATGCTGCATCACAGGGCAGCGTAACACACTCAGAAGAAAGCCCTATCTGCCCTCTTCTGCATACATGAGCTTACAGACACCCATGAGTGGCTAGTTTGTCATCACGGTTTTGCAAACAGGAGAGTTACAGTCGTGTGAACAAATAAGTACACCCCGTGGGAACTGTTGGCTTTTTGAAATATTTGGACAAGCAAACATTTGATCATCTTTGAAACAGTGCCGATTAATAGTTGATATATTTTAACAAAACAACAAGGAAGATTAGCTTTTTCAATCATGTATTCAAGGGACATATCAACGGATGTGATATTCTTCTGTGGAAAAAGTAAGTACACGCTTGGCCTCAGGAGCTAGTACTTCCTCCTTTAGCATAATTGTCCACCAGGCTTGCTGGAATTTTTGACCACTCTTCCATGCAATATTCTTTCAGTTGCAAGATGTTTGAGGGTTTTCTTGCATGTACTGCGTGTTTCAAATCCCCCCCACAACATTTCAATGGGATTCATTAAATTAATTTTAATTAATTAATTTATTATTTTTTCTAAATCGATCTTAATTTTAATTTAATTGATTTTAAATTATGGCGCACAGTGGCTTAGTGGTTAGCACGTTAGCCTCACACCTTCAGGGTTGGGGGTTCGATTCCCACCATGGCCCTGTGTGTGTGGAGTTTGTATGTTCTTCCCGTGCTGCGGGGGTTTCCTCCTGGTACTCTGGTTTCCTCCCCCAGTCCAAAGACATGCATGGTAGGCTGATTGGCGTGTGTGAATGTGTATGTGATTGTGCCCTGTGATGGACTGGCACCCTGTCCAGGGTGTACCCTGCCTTGTGCCCAATGCTCCCTGGGATAGGCTCCAGGTTCCATGTGACCCTGAAGGAAGTATAAGTGGTATAGAAGATGGATGGATGGATGGATGATTTTAAATTCAAAATATGTGATTTTTAGTCGTACTCATTCTAAGGTAACGGATGTGGCCATTTCAACTTTAGATGGAACAACCACTGAAAGAGTTAGCTCTTATAAATGCTTAGGTATATGGTTGGACGAAAAGCTAGCGTTTAATCTACACACTGATAATCTGTTGAAGAAGCTTAAACCAAAATTTGGGTTCTTTTATTGGGTTCTTTTATCTGTTATTTAAAAAACTGCTTTCCTTATGAGGCTAGAAAGTAAATAGTGGAGAGGATTGATTGTGGTGACCTTGTTTATATGCATGAGGCTTCATCTTTCTTAAGGAAACTGGACTCTGTCTATCATGCAGTGTTACGCTTTGTTTGTAGTACAGATTCATGTACTCATCACTGTATACTATGAATCATTTGCCTGAAGATCTTTGCATCATAGGAGGAAATTGCATATGTATATGTTCATTGCTAAGGCACTTCTAGGTAAATTGCCCTCATAACAAACAGTAATTGTACTAGATCTCAATCACACATTCGGTTAAAAGTCCCAAAGGTATACTCAGAATTTGGCAAACATGTGTTTTCTTTTTACGCTCCTTGGGCCTGAAACGATCTGCAAAATGTAGTTAAACTAGAGATATTGCCACCTCTGAGTACTTTTAAATGGCTTTTGCAAACGGTGTTAAAGGAGTCTTGTAAGTGCTTTTCTTGATTTTACTCTTATTAATTGTTTTCTATTGGTATTGTTTTTGTGGTTAACTCTGTGTGAAACTTTATGTGCTGCCATCTTGACCAGGTCTCCCTGGAAGAGACCTAAATAAAGGATAAATAAACAAACAAACAAATAAATAAATAAATAAATAAATAAATAAAATTCAAATCCAGGCTTTGACTAGGCCAATCCATAACCTCCTTCTTTCCATTTCTCCATTTCTTCTTTATGAGCTATTCCTTGATGGATTTGCTAGTGTGTTTAGGATCATTATCCTGTTGAAAGGTCCATTTTTGGTTAAATTTAAACTTCCAGACAGATAACCTCACATTATCTTCAAACACTCTTTGATATGATGCAGAATTCATAGTTGAATCAGTGAATGCAAGCTGTCCAGTCCCTGAGGCAGTGAAACAACCCCAAACCATAACAATTCCACCACCGTGCTTCACAGTTGCTATGAGGTGCTTCTCCTGAAAAGCTGTCTTTGGTCTGTGCCAGACATGTCTGCTGTTACTGTGGCCAAACAACTCTATCTTTGCTTCATCTGTCCAGAGCACATTATTCCAAAAGGCCTGGTCTTTGCCTGTATACTCATTGGCAAACTGTAGACTTGCAAAGGCTTTTTCCTGGCACGCCTCACATTCAGGTCAAATTTGTGCAATCTCTTTTTGATTGTAGACACATGCACTTTGATACTAACAGTTGCAAGACTTAATAGCAGATCCTGTGATGAAATTTTGGGTTCTTGGAGAGTTGCATCAGACTGTCTGCTCTTGGACTGAATTTGCTGGGACGGTCAGTCCTGGACTAATTGGCAGTCATTTGAAATCTGCACCACTTGTAGATTATTTTCCTTACAGTGGAATGATGCATTTCAAATAATTTGGAGATCTTTTTAAATCCCTTGCCAAACTCATAGGCATCCACAGCCTTTTTCTGAAGGCCTTATAGAACTATTTAGATCTTGGCATGATGACACCACACAGCTCAATAACAAAGGGAACACCAGACACTAGCTATGAGAGGGGTATAAATAAGACCGGTTCCACCTGCACTCCCTAAACAGGTTCTAATCACTGGCACCCGATCTTCAACACCTGATTCTAATTTTATGGATTTAATTGTATGGGGTGTACTTACTTTTTCCATGTCACTGATCTGGTTTTTGTTCATTTCAATTTTGAAAATGACTACAAAATGTCAATTTTATGTTCGATAGTGTATCGCCTTTATTTATAAGCATTGTTTCAAAGACGATCAAATGCTTGCTTGTCCAAATATGTCAAAAAAGCCAACAATTTCCATGGGGTGTACTTATTTTTTCACACGACTCATATGACGGATTTGTGCTGCACTTTATTATGCTTTAGTTTCTTCACTGTATACCTGCGTGTTCCTGATTCTAAAAAGATCAAATGTCATACATGCATACCAGGTAATCATATTAGTAAAAGCTGCTGTGTGTAGTGCAGAAGGTGGTGGGATTCAGAATGAGTCCACTGGACAATTTAAAAAGAAAAATAATAATAGCTTGGACATGTAATCCTTATCTGGATTAGGACATGGCACCCAATCCACATGCATTGTCCACCCCAGTGGTGTAATTGATTCTACACCCTATGTAGTGAACAAGTGAGCCATTAGAGACTGATAATTATGTTGTCACAAATGGATTCATTGATGGTGTGAATTGTCAGCCAGCTGTTCTCTGTGGAAGCTTCAGCTGTTGGTTGTATCACATCCAACAGATGAGAGAATTACATCTTATTCCTCTATTTTTTATTTCAATTTCAGTTATTAAAAAAAAAAAACAACAAAAACAAACAGCTAATATTAAATATTAATGTAATTCTGAATGATACTAAAACATACCGTAATATTGGTCATAAGTTTTTTTTACAAGTCTTTGTTGGCTTTTAATAAGACATTGGCAATTAGTATAAAAGCAAAGGGCTCTAGGAAATGTGCCATACATCTTACTACAGGCATCTAATGCTTGCACATTTCCAACAATTTACACGACTCACGTCATGTGAAAAGCTAGTACTATTAAAGTTTGGGGTTGGAGATGAGACTAGGTTTGCACTTTGTTCTCATTTGCTCATATCTGTACTAGAAATCAGTTTGGTGATATATTGTAAAATGTTTAGCATACATTCATCTTTAGTATCCTCTTTGTCCTAGTTAGGGTCATTGCGGATCCAGAGTCTATCCCAGGAACACTGGGAGAGAAGTGGGTATATACACTCGATGTATGGGAATATACACAATCCACTGCAGGCCACCATGCACACATTCACACACTCATTCACCCCAACGAGCAGTCACCAATCCATCTACTGGCATATTCTTGAGACATGGAAGGAACCCAGGATGCATCCGAATATCCCTAATACCCTGCTATACAGTAGGCGAAAAGCAGTACTCCAAAGGAGTAGGGTGTCAGAATTGTCAGTATTCATAAAACAATAGGCAAGAAATACCCGGAAGACCTACTGCTTCCGCATACTGAATCGAACACAGTAGGCACCGTCACAGCACGTGCTTTCAAACGCATCCCCAGCGAAAAACCCACTAGACAGTGAAACGCCACGTAGACAGGAAACTGAGGTCAGGATTGAACCCAGGACTCTGGAGCTGAGAGGTGGCTACACTAACCACTGTGTCTCCACTTACGATGTTATTATCAGTATATCAGGTTGCTTTGAAATAAATGTTAAATGCATACGCAAAAAAAAATAAAAAAAATAATAATAAGTATTGAAGCAAATATTTATTCATAAAAATGTCATATGAAAATTATTTTGACATTTAAATGTGGAAATAATTACATATCTGTGTAGCCTTGGAAGTGCTGGCAAAAAAACAAACAAAAAAAAAACAAACCCCGGCATCTGTGATTGCCTCTATAATTATAATTCTGCAAAGCTCCAACATCGGCCGGGTAACGACAGGTTAATGTCACAATGACATTTATGTAATGTTGCTAAACAGCAGCTAAAACCAATGTCTCAAAATGACCATTTGCTATTCACGAAAACTCAAGGGTTGCACCTATAGTCTTTGCATTCAAGCAGATGATTTTGAGATTCCTACTGCTAAATTATTCTTCAAACCACTTAAGCTGTGCTCAGTCTCATAACCGAGTGCTAAGAGCAACAGTGTACTTAGTTTAAATGTGAAATATTTATCTGTTCCTTCCATACACCTGTTTCCAAGTCATTTGCTTTACTTTGAAAGTTTTAGAAATAAATTGAACCTAAATGACTACCATGTTCCTGCTGGTTCACCCATGTTCTGGCAGTACTGTGGGGCAAATTTCGTGTTGTCTTTTTTAGCCTCCTGTTGTTCAAGCTGCAGTAGCGCAGCATGATAAGTGTGTGTTGCTCAGGGACTTGAAAGACTTTAGAGCTGTCAAAGCTGTACCTTCCAGCAAAGGAACTAGAGAGGAGAAATGGAGGCTGAGAAATGAAATGCTAGGCGAGAGACAGCATTAGGTAGACACATAGGGAGAATATGGGAAGAGGAACATGATGAATTGGGGCTTACAGTGGTGGCAGAAACATATTGTGAGAAATATGAAGACGTGAAATTAAGAAGGAAGGAATGAAATTGAGTGTTTTTTTCTGCCAAAGACTCTGAAGTCTTCAAGCTAGTCCTCCAGTCTCTGAATAGGCAGCTGCTGCTCTCACGATAGCGTGGGGAAGTTAAAGAGCATGTGCAATAAAGCTGACATGTTGACAAATCAATAGCCATCCTACATGAGTGTTCTGTCAAAAGGGCAGGAAGTATGAAAGGAGAGCAAGAATGTGGTTGGAGAGACATCTTTTCACTGCAATTTATTCAAATATTCTATACGATTTAAAACTTTTGATTGGGACGAATGGAACTGTAGAAGGAGTAAGAAAAAATATTCAGGCAGATTGTTTGAGGCTTGGAGACATCGTCCAACTTGGGGTTGAGCTTTTTAAATAGTAATCAATAGCAGTGGGCGATAGCACAAAATGATCTTCCCTTATGCATGAAGACGTCTGGAAAATCCTACAGCTGAATTCTGGAAAACGGCCAACATGAACGTATATCTAATTTTGACCAGAATTGAGTTTCTCTGCCACTAATGTACTCTGACATTCAGAAAGCATGCATATTTGATCAAAAACAACGTGTTAAACAACATAATGTAGCACTATTAGCTGTGTTGCATCATCAACCGACACATTCACAATAATTCTGCAATATGAACATTTATTCATTTATTACTATTTGTTACTCAGCCTCTATTGTTAACTGTGCAATAATCCATTTATGTATATAAACAAGGCGTTACTCATCTGTATATATTCATATTTGCATTCATCTGTACATACATTGAGGTGTTCATAGTGTACATATTACCACTATTATTATTTTTTTTACTACGTTTATTCTTATTTTTCAATTTCTATTGTATATATTTTTTAGAGATTTTTTTCAATTCTATTCCTATTTAATGTGTATATTCTTTCCTACCTGTTTTTTGTGTAATTGAGCTGCTGTAATGAAGGAATTTCCCCAGTGTGGGATCATTAAAACTTATCTTATCTTATCTTATCTTATCTTATCTTATCTTATCTTATCTTATCTTTATTCAGCTTATTTTATGACCCTCGCTTGGTGTCTGCCTCCAAACATCATGATTTGTAAGGATCCAGTTTAACAAACGCAGTAGTAAAAAAAAACAAAAACCAAAAAAAAAAACAACAGTCTGTCTGGATTGTAAAACCGGATTAGTTCATTTAACTCAAAAAAAAAAAAAATTGAGGAAATGAATAACCTCCAAATTTTTAAGTTGATAAATCAATTTATTTAAGCCAAATACATTTAAATATAACAAAAAAAAAAATAACTCAAACTTGTTATATTTAAGCGAATTTGCCTTAAAGAAATTGATTTATCAACTTAAAAATTTTGAGGTGATTAGTTTCCACAATTTTTTTGAGTTAAATGAACTAATCTGGTTTTCCAGTGTGTCTAAAGATGTTGAAAACCTTGCTAGCTAAGTGTGATTTTTCTCATGATTTGATCGAGTTTTCGGATAGTGACACGTCATAGTGAAATGGACATATGCGTAATCGATTCAGTTTGTAATCAAATACTCACGTCGGAACATCATCAAAACCGAAAAGAGAGATTACAAACTTTATATCGATGACAGAGTTTGAAAATAGTTCAGTAACCTAATTAATTAAAGAGCATTATTAAAATGAAATCTAGCCAACAGAACAGAAGTGAAGGAATCAGTGATGTAAAGAAACTGCGATGAGGTTCAATGACTTTTAGCTCAGGTGATGACAGGGACTGGTGTGAATGATACTGATAATCAGGGTAAGAATTCATTTCTCATTGTAAACTCATAAGCCTTCAAAATTAGGCATTAATGCCTAATGATATCACAATATCTCAGAAAAGTGTATCGTGAAAAACACACAGCTTATGAGATCATATTACGATATTGCCCAAGTCAAGAGGAACATAGACCAACCAGTCCTCTGTCAGTGTGTTTAGAATGACAGTACCAAGTGTTCCTCTGTCACTCCACTTCTCATGACAGATTTCTCACTCGGGGCCATTATTTAAATCTTTAAACACCAATTTAGGGCTATAAGCATATTGTTGTTCTTTATCCATCTGTCCTTTGTCGTCTGGTTACACACTGACCTTGACATGTTTATATGAAGCATAGTCAAGGGCTTGTAATCGCCACTCCAGCAGCAGATCGGATACAGGTGACTGCTCTTGGAATTCCCGTTATAGGCCATTAGAGCACTTATACGATCATTATTCTCTTTATTAAAACATATCTGTCAAACTCTCTGCAGCAGAGAGAAGGAAATGGGTAAACAGCACATCTCTGTCTCTCTTTCTCTCTCTTTTTCTCACAGATGAGCTGCTCTAGCCCTCATTCTCAATAATTACTTTCCTCTGTGTTCCCCTCTCTTAATGGTAAGTCAATGTTATTGACAGTGCAGGCTTACAGGGACCATCTTGCCACCTATTTCATTAAACTATATTTGCCAGCGCTGTAAAGAATGAGCAGAAGGACAAAGAAAGTTTGGAGTTTTGTGAACCTGGTTTAATATTGAGTCCTAGGAGCTTGGTGTTCCAGTGAGTTCAGTTGTGTTGTGACTAGACAAGGTTTGACAAGGTAATTAAGTAAGATTGATTTTCCTGAATGGGATTTTAATGAGGAATTTATCATTTGGTGGGCGATTTTGGTGGAAGTGATGTTTATGACTGAGGTTTTGGTGAGTGGTTTTAGGGAGTCTTGTTTTGGTGAAGAAGTTTAGTGGGCTTTGTTTTGGTGTTTATAGTGATAAAGTAGTTTGGTGAGATTGTTTCAGGGAGTTTAATGAGTATAGCTTTAATGTACATGAGCTGGGTTTTGGTGAGTCTGGTTTTGATGAGGATGTTCAGTGGGCTGGGTTTTGGTGAGTCTGGTTTTGATGAGGATTTTCAGTGGGCTGGGTTTGGTGAGTTTGGTTTTGATGAGGATGTTCAGTGGGCTGGGTTTTGGCCAGCCCAGTTTTGATGAGGATTTTCAGTGGGCTGGGTTTTGGTGAGTCTGGTTTTGATGAGGATGTTCAGTGGGCTGGGTTTTGGCCAGCCCAGTTTTGATGAGGATGTTCAGTGGGCTGGGTTTTGGTGAGTTTGGTTTTGATGAGGATGTTCAGTGGGCTGGGTTTTGGTGAGTCTGGTTTTGATGAGGATGTTCAGTGGGCTGGGTTTTGGCCAGCCCAGTTTTGATGAGGATGTTCAGTGGGCTGGGTTTTGGTGAGTTTGGTTTTGATGAGGATGTTCAGTGGGCTGGGTTTTGGTGAGTCTGGTTTTGATGAGGATGTTCAGTGGGCTGGGTTTTGGCCAGCCTGGTTTTGATGAGGATGTTCAGTGGGCTGGGTTTTGGCCAGCCTGGTTTTGATGAGGATTTTCAGTGGGCTGGGTTTTGGCCAGCCTGGTTTTGATGAGGATTTTCAGTGGGCTGGGTTTTGGTGAGTTTGGTTTTGATGAGGATGTTCAGTGGGCTGGGTTTTGGCCAGTCTGGTTTTGGTAAGTCTATTAGTATTGGAGCTTTGTGACTCAGGCTTTGGTTAGGCTTTAGTTAGTAAAGATATTTGTTTTTGGTGAGGAAGTACTCTTGGTCTGATTTTAAATAAGGGGCACAGTCAATCTGGCTCTGTGTGAGTTTCATGAATGGTTTTGATGGAGTTTGGCTTAATGAGTGTTTCACACATTTTTTTTTTGGGGGGGGGGGAGGTGGGGGGGTGCGTGAGTGTGTTAAGTCTGATTTTGGACAGGAAGTGTAGTTAAATTTGGTTCTGGGAAAAGAGATTGGTGAGTCTGTTTTAGGAGCCAGAGTTTATTGCATCTTTGTGAATCCAGGTTGATGAGAGAGAAGGGAACTGGCAGCTCTCTCAGAAACTGTCAAAACCTGCCAGGCTTTTAGCGGTCCTGAGGCCTGCTGGATGGCATGTTGGAGTGGGGCTGGAATTTTAAAGAACACAGAGTTACTCAAATGGATAAACACACTCTGAATTAAATAGGTACAAAGACTGTGTTTGTGCTCCTTTTCATCATATGTTTTGCTCTGTCTTTTACCCTCATTATTTTTTTTTCCATGCTCCCTTTCTTTTTCCACGCTCATGATTCTTTCTCTTTATTGATCTCTGTTCCTTGTTTTCATTAGACTGGCCTTGATCACACTGATATTGCTTTGCAAGGAACAGATTTGAATGCTAATATGCGCTCAGCTGTATGTGTGTTTGTGTTTGAATGTAAATTTTGGACTGCATGTGTTTTTCTTATTTGCTCAATCGAAGATAATTTCACATCTTCGAACACCGTTTTCACATTACTTACAATCAACCAGAAATTAATTCTTGCAGTTGTCTGCAAGTGACATGCATTTGCTATAGGGGGAAAGAAAAAAAAAAAACAAACATTAAAATGTATTGTAAAGTAATATGTTTCTATGCAGTTATGTGTAAAGAATTGTATTAAAGTTTTGGTTTGGCTAAGAAAAATTGTGCATGTATCCCATGCTGTTGTCATAGCAGCATATGTTGTGATGTGTGATGTTCTGAAACAGTAATCGAATTCTCAGTCATTCTTATATCATGACCTTCTTGAATGCATGTATTATGTGCAGACAGAAAAGTCTTCCTTGAGCTCTCTTGGAACTCCTTTCATAAATGAATGTAGTGTTAAACAGTGAAGATGAGAGTGTTGGTGGTATTACACAGAATACACTACTCTTATGGGGTTTAAGATACCATACGTTTAAGCAATGAAGAAAATACATCATTCGTTTCAAAACCTTGTGGGAAACTATTATGAGTCCTCCTTCATTTTTTCATCAAAATGTCATTTGGCAGAACAACATGCTGGATTGGGGCCAGTGAGAGCTGATTGGACCGGACTGGAGTGGTTAAGTTGTTTGTGGGTGTAAGGTTTGATGGACCTATTTTGCTTTGAGTGAGCTGACTGGACATTTACTGTATGTGAGATCTTTGTGGATGTTGATGTTTTGAGGTCTGATTGAGCTGTTGTGAGTAAGATTTTGGGGGGTTTTAATCGAGCTGTTTTGAGGATTCTTGGTGGTGTTGGAGTTTGAGGGCACTGTTTTGAGGTTTGAAGGAGCTGTTTTGGAGGCTGAGTGAGTTGTTTTGATGTTAGAACGAGATTCTTTGAGGTTTTAATGAGTTGTTTGGTATTTGGGTAAGCAGTGTTGGTATTTTGAGTGAGTTGTTTGAGTTAGAGGTTTGGGGTTTTGAATTTGTTTATGGTTTGAGTGAGTTTGGGGTTTGAGTGAGTTGTTTGCGGTTTTGATTGAGTTATTTTGGGGTTTGAGTGAACATGTTTGGTGTTTGAATGTGCTTGGGGTTTGAGTGATTTATTTAGGGGTTTTGAATGTGTTTGGGGTTTTGATTGAGTTATTTTGGGGTTTGAGTGAGTTGTTTGGGGTTGTGAGTGAGAATATTTTGGGTTTGAGTGAGCAGGTTGGGGATTTTGAGTGAGTATATTTGGAGTTTGAATGTGTTTGGGGTTTGAGTAAGCTGTTTTGGAGTTTGAGTGAGTTGTTTGGTGTTTGAGTGAGTTGTTTGGGGTTTTGAGTGAGAATATTTGGGGTCTGAGTGAGTTGCCTGGTGTTTGAGTGAGTTGTTTGGTGTTTGAGTGAGTTGTTTGGGGATTTTGAATGAGTTGTTTGGGGGTTGAGTGAGTTTTTTGGGGTTTTTAGTGAGTTGTGTGGGGTTTGAGTGAGTGGTTGGGGGTTGATTGGGTTGTTTGGGGTTTGAGTAAGTTGATTGGTGTTAGAATGAGTTGATTGGTGTTTGAATGAGTTGTTTTGGGTTTGAGTGAGTTGTTTGATGTTTGAGTGAGTTGACTGGTGTTTGAGTGAGTTGTTTGGTGTTTGAGTGAGTTGTTTGGGATTTTGAGTGAGAATATTTGGTGTTTGAGTGAGTTGTTTGGTGTTTGAGTGAGTTGTTTGGTGTTTGAGTGAGTTGTTTTGGGATTTTGAATGAGTTGTTTTGGGCTTGAGTGAGTTGTGTGGGGTTTGAGTGAGTGGTTGGGGGTTGATTGGGTTGTTTGGGGTTTGAGTGAGTTGATTGGTGTTTGAATGAGCTGATTGGTGTTTGAGTGAGTTGTTTTGGGTTTGAGTGAGTTGTTTGGTGTTTGAGTGAGTTGACTGGTGTTTGAGTGATTGCTTTGGGGATTTTGAGTGAGTTGTTTGGGGTTTTGAGTGAGAATATTTGGGGTTTGAGTGAGTTGTTTGGTGTTTGAGTGAGTTGTTTGGGGATTTTGAGTGAGTTGTTTGTTGTTTGAGTGAGCAGTTTGGGGATTTTGAGGGACTGGTTGGGGTTTGAGTGAGTTGTTTGGTGTTTGAGTGAGCAGTTTTTGGGTTTTGAGTGAGCAGTTTGGGGGGTTTGAGTGCGCAGGTTGGGGGTTTTGAGTGAGCAGTTTGGGGATTTTGAGGGAGTTGTTTGGGGTTTGAGTAAGCAGTTTGGGGGGTTTGTGTGAGCAGTTTGGGGGGTTTGAGTGTGTTGTTTGGGGTTTGAGTGAGCAGGTTGGGGGTTTTGAGTGAGTAAATTTGGGGTTTGAATGTGTTTCGGGTTTGAGTAAGCTATTTTGTAGTTTGAGTGAGTTATTTTGCTGTTGTCAGTGTTTTCCCCCTAGGGGTTTGTTAGAGGTTGTTTCAAAACATTAACTCAAAAATTATTTATAGCAGTCATTACTCTGTCATGACTCAAATAGTAGTGAGACAAATTTGCTTCACAGAGTTGTATCACAATATTTCAGTTTAATATTCATTATGTGCTCTAGCTCTTCTTACACACGAGGCGGCAGCACCAGAGGTACTAACATACAGATCGTGAAATTTGCGAGTGGGCTCTTAACTGCCTTGAAGCATGCTTACATAATAGTCCAAAATGTTAAGCTAATGAGAAGGAAGCGTTATTGCACATTGCAATGCATTTCTTGAACTTGTCGCACATGAACTTCGGAAAAGAATACCAAAATGATCCGGAATGCACTAGTGCCCAACATTTTCACACTGCAGAATCCACACCAGATCAGTAGTCTTCCCATCTGAAGGGTAGTGACCGCCCATCACTATATATATATATATATATATATATATATATATATATATATATATATATATATATATATATATATATGCACCCCTATGTGCTGCACTTGAAGTCTCACTCGCATCTAAATATGATTCATAGGCCATCTCACACCTCAAAATCTTCTGGCTAGTAAATAGAAATGCGGAAAATGCTTCATCGCAATTAACTAATCCTGTTTCTCATTACAGCAGCTGGTATCCAATAAAATGCGATTAAACAAGGAATGCATTCATCAAAAAAACATTTATTATAATCAGTATAATACGTGTTATTGCCTAATAGGGCATATGCCATATTCATTTCTGTTAGACCTCTTTTTCTTATAGAAACATCCTATTCTAATTTCATAGCCTATAGCTTAGAACAATAGCCTACTTATAAATGGTTAGTGATGATGTTTTAACGCATTAATACATCTGGAGAAAAAGATCAACAATTCAATTATTAAATGGCCAAATCACTTAACTTGATGACATTGGCAGAGTTTTTTGATGATGGCGTGTAAAATGCAGATTTATGGATAGCCAAGCACTTTTAAGTCACATACAGTACAGAGTCATTACACTGTTTGACTTCAGGCATCATGATGTTTTTCTTTGCCATAGAAATATCCATGATGGCTTTTCAAGATTTAAAAAAAAATATATATATATATATATTTTTCTTCATTTAGCATAGTCATATTAGACTGCTTTGATATCTATCTGCCTGGTCAAAAAGGTGAGCTTTAAAAAAGTTGCTTTTCAAAGCTAGAGTGCTAGAGAAAATCCAGACACTGTCCAGATTTCATACTGTCACTCAAGCATGCATGTGTTTGTGTTTGATTTAGCTAGCTTTTCTTAATGATTTTAACCCATGTATGAAATGAAAATGCTTGAAATGAAAAGTCATTTTACTCGTATGATGAAGACTTTACAGAACAGCAGGACAAAGCAGCTGATTCTTTTTCCTTCAAGATCCACGTCAAGGTTTCCGAACTGAATAGAGGGAAAGATGAAGTTCGAATGAGATGAATCTGCTTTCTCTAATGTTTCGCATTCAGTGAGAAAATGATCACACACACACACACACACACACACACACACACACACACACACACACACACACACACACAGAGCTCTTTCTTTCCGTCTCCAGTGTTCCCTATCGAAGGCTAGTGGAAGGGAGTTGTATTGCCGTATCTCTTAGCTTGTTTTAGATTCTTCTTCCTTTCTCTACCGTTTTGTTCCCAGCGCTCCAAGTTCATGCTGCTTCTTTCTTTCTCCACTCTTTTGCACTGTATTTGTCTGTCTTTTATTTATTTTTTTCTTCCTCTGTCTTTGCTTTCACTCTGTGCTGCATTTTCTCAATCAGCTTTCCCAGCTCACCTGCTGTGGTGAAGATTGTCTAGAGAGATTTCAGGCTTTCACTAATTATTTCCTTTTTTCTTGTAAAGAGGAATAGAGAGCAAATAGAGAAAGAAGAGAGGGGAGGAGAAGGAGAGAGAGAGAGAGCAGACTGAGGGGTAGAGCGAGCGAGAGAGAGAGAGAGAGAGAGAGAGAGAGAGAGAGCACACGCAGAAAGAGGGAAGGTAGAGAGCGGTTGAGCCGGTGCACTGTACACTGGCTGTCTCACTGACAGGACAGAGATTGATGGATAGAGCTGTGCAGCGTACATAACACCAATTCTCCTCTACCTCCTCTCCTTCTTCTCTTCCTCTTTCTCCCCTCCATTGTCCCTGTTCTTCCCTTTGCTCCAGGACCCCTCCCTGAGTGCATCCATCTTCCTCCACATCGCTCCATGCTGGCAGAGGGGATTCTTTAAGTCAAGCTCTTTAGTCTGGGCACTGTTTCTTCAGTGCGCTGGGAATTCTGGACACCACTGTCACAAGGAATTGGATTCATAGGGAATTGTGGGATGGCAGCAATTGAGGCAGACAGTCTGGCAAGAGGAGCCACAGCAGCTGGTGAGTCACCTACTGGCTTATCTTCCTATTTTACTGAATGTCCTTGCTTTATTCTCTGTGTGTCTTTCTCCCTCTCTCTCTCTCTCTCTCTCTCTCTCTCTCTCTCTCTCTCTCTCTCTCTCCCTCTCACACACCGACACCCACGTTATTGAAGCGTCTCGCTCTCTGCACCTCTTTCTCTTTCCCTCACACAGCACTTGTTCTCCCTTGCATCTCTCGTACATGTTTGAATGCTATGTCTTGCCTTGTTTACTTTGTGTCAGCAAAGTCTGGTCAGTCGAGAGAGGAATGAGTATACGCAGAATGCTAGAGAAATTTTAAGGTTAAGTGAGTGACACTGTCACTGTCCGAGGCTGCGTAGGTCTAGTCCTGCCCAGGGCATACGATACAGTTTCCACGCATCAGAGTCTCAAGCAAACTAACAGTGCCTCTGAGTAACTATTCAGTATTATAAATATTTATGAGTCTCCTTTTTTAGCTCTTGCATGTTAAATTTTATGTACAATTTATTCAATAAAGAAATTCTAAAATATGAATATATCCCTCTGTTTATCATGGTCTCATTTCTCTTATTTGTGCTTCCTGCTCACGTTGTTTATCATTAAGAAGTGCCTCCTAACTCAACTCCCTCCTCAGGGAAGGACACGATTGTTGCCTCCCAAAGTGTTCCAGTCTGACAGCTAGTTCAAGCAAGACTGAAGTGTTAATGATAACCACTTCCATGCGCTTTTGCACGATTTGCCATCCGCAAAGTCAGAACAGAAGAGTCGCTGACAGCCACACATTTCCCAGCTGCATTTGTTTAGCGCTCCTTGTTGACAGAGCAGAGACACAAGGCAGCTGACAGTAATCTATTTGCCCTGGCAGCATGAGCTCAGGTGACCTAGAAACATGTCTCTAGAACAAACATCACTCACCTGACCAGGGTCAACTGGAAAATTAGTATCACTTACATGCAGCACCTTCAGGAGCATCTTCGCTCAGGGGTGTCTCTTTATCTCAAGCACAAACTGAACTCTGTTAACTGATTATGAAAAATCTGTGCGCGTTTAAGTGCTCCCTAAAGCGTGCGTTTGAATGTATCTTTCTTTAAGACTAACTGCAAAAAAAAATTAAAAAACCCCAAAAAACTCCTTGTTCGATTTTATTCAATGCCAGGTACAGCGAGTCGCTGTGTTGTTAACAGCCACTTTAAGTAATGGGACACGGTGTCACCTGGAAACGTGTTGTTATTGAATCAAGGCTCAGATCGCTCTTGGAGGTGTTAAGACAAATCGTGATGCTCCGAGAGACGGAACGAGAAAAGAGGAGAAAGACAAGAGACGACGTTATCTTTTGTTCTCGAGTCCTTCAGAAGTAAATGGATTTCATAAACGAAATGAAATTGGAAAGAATAAATATGAAAAATCCTTGTGGAGTCTGTCTGCCTTAATGGAATCTGTATTCATGAAGAGGATGATGAACTGATGTCTGCACATATGCAGGAAAGGTCTTTTTTTTCAGTTGGACTGAAGGAGAGCAACCAGGCTGCAGGCAAAAAAATAAAAAAAAGTATAATCCATTCATCCTCATGGGATTTTTAAAAAAAATCTGAGTATACTACAACATATGGTACAACTATTTTTTTTTTTTTTTTTTTTTTTGTGTATAACAGAGTACCTTAGTAAAAGAGTCCGTATTGTTATGTATAACAAATATAAGACCTCAGTAGTCAAGTCAGCACAAAGCGATTGATGCTAACTATTGAGAATATAATTTGTATATCTTACATCAGAAAATATAAGGGGAGAAATGATCTCAATTCTATGTGAATAGTATAGAGATTTCAATGTTATATGAGGTCAAGCAATGACTTGCCTCCATTTAAAATACTGCCTCTTTAAATATTAAGCATCAACTTAGTGCATTTAAAAAATAAAATAAAATAAACAGAGGATTTAGCTGACATGCTTATCCAGGGCAATGTACAGAAGTGCGTTGTAGTCTCCATCAAAAACATGCTAGTACAAATAGGTCAGGATCTAAGAATACCACCAGGCTACAACCTTGGTAGAGCGGAGATTTTTACTGCTCATTTAAGTGCTTGGTGGAGAGGTGGCTGGCTCTTCAGTCTTCATTTGAGGACAGACAGTGAGTCAGCTGTTCAGACAGCTAGGGGATGTTTATTCCACCAGCTGGGTGCCAGTTCAGAGAAGAGTCTTGATGCAGGACTTTCTTGCATCTTGAGTGATGGTGGGTCAAGTTGAGCCGTGCTAAAGAGCTTGAAGGAAACGTTGTGCAGAGCAGGGTTGGATAAGTTTTGGCTTTCTTGGTAGTTGACACAGATTTGGGGATCTTGCTGTGCTTAGGTACTGAGTCGCCACTGAGTTTTTATCAGTTACACCTTTCATGTACAGTGCTGTGAAAAATGATTTGCTCCCATCCTGATTTCTTCTGTTTTTGTGTACATCTCATACTAAATTGTTTCAGAAATTAAAACTGAATCTAAGATAAAACGAAGGCAAGCTGAGTAAACACAAAATATAGTTTTTAAATGATAATGTTATTTATTGAAGCAAAAAAGTTATCCAATACCAACTGGGCCTCTGTGAAAATTTATTTGACCCTGTAGGTTCTAATTTCCCAAATCGATTAAATTGCTTTCACAATGGGGTTCAGCTGGACTAGACACAACCAGGCCTGATTACTGCAAACACTGTTCAATAAATTCAACACCTTAATAGAACTTTTTCAACAGCATGAAGTTGGTTAAAAGGTCTTACCCAGTAACACACTATGCCAAAGTTGAAAGAAATTCCAGAAATAATGAGGAAGAAGGTGATTGAAATACATCAGTCTGGGAAGGGTTACAAAGCTATTTCAAAGGCTCTGGGACTCCAAATAACCACAGTGAGAGCCGTTATCTCCAAATGGAAAAACCCAGCAACTACTCATCTAGCAAGTCACAAAAGACCCACGGACAAGATCAAAGGACGTACAGGCCTCTCTTGCATCAATAAAGGTCACTGTTCATGTCTCCACTATCAGAAAGACATGGGGCAAAAATTGCATCCACGGAAGAGTAGCAAGGTGAAAACAACTGCTAACCGAGAATTACATTAAGGCTCATCTGAATTTTGCCAAAACACACCTTGATGATCCTCAAACCTTTTGGGAGAATGTTCTGTGGATTGATGAGTTGAAAGTGTAACTGTTTGGAAGACAGAGGTCCTGTTACATCTGGCACAAATCAAACACTGAATTCCACAAAAAGAACATCATACCTACAGTCAAGCATGGTGGTGGAAGTGTGATGGTGTGGGGATGCTTTGCTGCTTCAGGACCTGGGCAACTTGCAATAATTGTGGGAAACATGAATTCTGCTCTCTAGCAGAAAATCCTAAAGATGAATGTCTGGTTTTCATCCCGTAAGTTGAAACTCAAGTGCAACTGGATTATGCAGCAAGACAGTGATCCAAAGCATATGAGTAAGTCATAGTCCTAGAAGTAAGAGAAAGACTGATCTCCAGTTATCAGAAGCATTTAGTTGCAGTTATTGCCACTAAAGGTGGCATAATCAGAGTTTAATGGGGCAGTTTTTCACATTGGTGATGGGTGTTGGATAACTTTTTTTTCTTCAATAAAAACTATAAATAAAAACTGTATTGTGTGTTTACTCAGGCTGCATTTTTTTTTAACAAAAAACTGTAACTGACAGGTGTTTCTTGATACACAGGAGTGTTCTGTTAGATTGATTGTTTAAACAGTAAATACTGTAGCTGTGAATGTCTACTCTTGATTTTAGCCTTCAGTTTCACCCATGAAGACTGCATTTGTTGTTAAAAAGGATAAGCCAACATGAAGCTCAGAGAGATGTCTACGGGAGAAAAACAAGCCATGTTAAACTGAGAAAAGAGGAAAAATCAAATAGGGGCATTTCAGAAACACTGGGCAGAGCCAATATAACAATCTGGAATGTCCTGAAAAAAAAAAGAGAAACAACTAGTGCACTGAACAAAAGACACCTAATGGTTTTACCAAGGAAAACAGCAGCAGCTGATGATAGAAACATTGTGAGAACTGTGAGGGGGGAAAAAATCACTAACACCACCAACAACCACCACAGGGCAGGAGTGAAAGTATCACAATCCACTGTTTGAAGAAGACTTTGAGAGCAGAAATATAGAGGCCATGCTACAAGGTGCAAACAACTCATCAGTGGTAAGAGTCGGAAAGCCAGATTGGAATTTGCAAAGAAATAAAGAGATCAGCCACAAACGTTCTGGAACCAAGATTAACCTCTACCAAAGTAATGGAAAGACCAAAGTGTGGAGAAAGAAAGGGTCTGCTCATGATCCAAAACATACAAGATCATCTGAGAAACATGGTGGAGGTAGTGTCATGGCTTAGGCTTGCATGATTGCTTCTGGAATGGGCTCACTAATCTTTATTGATGATGTAACTCATGATGGTAGCAGCAGAATGAATTCAGAATTTTACTGGGAACATTTTGTCTGACGATTTACAGAGACGTGCATCCGAATTAATCAGGAGGAACTTTATCCTGCACCAAAACACACTGACAACTCAACAAAGGACTTTATCGGGGGAAAAAGTAGAAGTTTTAGACTGGCCAAGTCAATCACCAGACCTTAACTAAATTGAGCAGCATTTCACCTCCTGAAGAGGAGACTGAAGGGAGACACGCCCTGAAACAAACAACAGCTGAACGAAGCTGCAGGTTAAAAACCTGTAAAAGCACCACAAAAGAAGAAACCAACAATTTGCTGATGTCAGTGAGTCGCAGGCTTGGTGCAGTTATTGCAAGCAAGGGATATGCAACCAGACATTAAGTGTTATTTACTTTAATTTACTTCAAGTCTTATCTGTTCCTACACTTTTGCTCACTTAAAAATTGGGTGGACTGACAGAATAGGTTCTATGTTTTATGTTGCTTAACACATCTACATATAAAAACCAGGAAACAAAAGCTGAAAAAGCTAATCTCTCATATCCGTATTTTGATCTCAAACCCAAATGTCTTTGGTGTAGACAGGGTAGCAGCTCTTTCTCACTTCTGTAACTTCTGATGTGGTACATGCAACACTGCCCCCTAGTGTCCTGTATGAAAGCAGGACACCTATTTGAGCATCTGTGCACAAAGTCTCGATGCAGTGCTTGCAAATACACGGCCGCAGAAGTGTAAATCTGCCCGCAGTGTGTGTTGCTCTGGTACGAGTGTAGCAACTCTTGATGGAAACA
Organism: Ictalurus punctatus; assembly: GCF_001660625.3. Taxonomy (NCBI): domain Eukaryota; kingdom Metazoa; phylum Chordata; class Actinopteri; order Siluriformes; family Ictaluridae; genus Ictalurus; species Ictalurus punctatus. Next base: position 31,069,915 of record NC_030418.2, on the reverse strand, counting down.
CCTTAGTGTCAGTGCTGGGTTGAGAAACATTCCAACAGCCAAAACGTGTACAGCCAACAGCAGTCTTCTGATTAAACATCGACTTGATTGTAGGACAATTAACACATTATTCATGGGGAAAGATGATGAGCTATAGTCTCTAACCGTCTGCCTACAAGCTGGGACAATATGGTAGGCGTGTCTGATGCAATGGTCATTACATGTGCGTGCACACACAAATGAGAGAGGCAGTGTGTGAGGCAGCCAGCCAAAACCCAGCATGTTCGTTACATCATTATATTCATTACCACTGTTTTGCCCAGGGGAAGAGGAACATTAAGACACATCTGTCTTTCGCTCTATTAGTCTACCCATGTCTGTCTCTTTCAGCTTCATCTGCACCCATTTGCCAGCTGATAAATGGAGATAGAAACTACAGAATGGTATTCTGATGTGTAGGCATGAACCTGTGGTTGATTTTGAATGATCGATTAGCTTTTTTGCTAAGTAGCTGCTTTTTAACATGCTGGAGAATGAAGCCAAAAGGAAAGGGTTCTCTTGTACTCTTAAAGTGTTAAACGGTTCCTGCAAAGTGCTGGAGTAAGGCAGGATTTAACTTGGCTGTGGGTCTTTAATATGACAAGTTGAAGTCGGGTCAGTCTGTTAGAGGAAGATTCTCACTACCTCTGGCAGGTGCTGATCCAAAAAAAAACTGCACTCCCGGCACATACGAGAGTCTGAGTCAGCAGTGTGTGTGTGTGTGTGTGTGTGTGGCAGCACTTTATGAATGAATATGGGTTATAAACACAGCTGTGTTGGTGGTTGTTGGTGCTTGTTAATCACACCGGACTGCTAGTGAGGTCACTTTATGGACTTCTTAACAAAGTGGGTGCACCATAGTAAGTCAGGCACAGGTGGCCATGAGCCTGCCCTGTGGGAGTTATGATGGGTGAAATGATTGCGCATATGTCTTTGTTTGTGTGCACACCGTGCCAAGTAATTTGTCACAAAGCATCTCTGGCCCAAGATGCACTCCCAGGAGGATTGTCATTAGGAGCAGTGATGCATCATCACGGACTTTATCGCTCCCCTTACTGGCCGGTCTTGTTTTAGACACTGACCTGATTGGTTTGCAATCTACTGATAATCAACCACAATCAACATCTAATTAAGTCTACAATCAGTCTTTATCCCAAAGGAGCCATGCAATGCTCTTTTTTACTTGCATCATTAATGAGGCATGAATGTTTCATGGTCTTATGGCTGTACTCAACTATCTGTCGGCAACAACACATCAAGTGATCAAGTAGAGTGTCCATTTAGCTACAGTACCATAATCAGTGGAATGGTTTATGGATAAGCATAAACGGGGATGTGAGAATGGGTTAGGAACAGTGTCGGAACAAATAGGGACAGGGTTGGTGGTGATGGGGTGGGATCATGTAGAGACATGGTGGGGATAATGTTAGCGCAAATAAAGACAGGTTAGAGCATGCAGGCCTGAGTTGGCGCAAAGAGAATAGGAGTATGTGGGGACGATGTTGGTGCACGTAGAGATGATGGGGAACACAGGGACAGGGTGGGGACAATGTTGGAGCATGTGGGGCCAAGGTGAGAATGATGTTTGAGTAAATAAAGTCAAGGTGGTGATGGTGTTGTTGGAGTTAGGGGGAAGGTGTTGGGGCATGTGGGGACAGAGTGGGAAGTGCGAATGATGTTGGAGTAGACTTTGATTCATGTGCAGCTCTCTAATAACTATAAAGTTATAGGGTAAAGCACTGCAGCACTGCTGGACAAACGCTGTTAAGATGATGTGAAATTTCAGGAGGAAGTCTGTGTGATGAGGTTAACACAAGATACAAGCGCACTGAAGTCTCCCAAGTGTTGTGGAGAACTGAGATTCCAAGTGCTACCTCAGCTCTCGACTGAGCAATTCCACAAATATTTCCTGATAAGAAGCACAACAACCGCCACACACACTTGACTGCACTTCACGTACGTTTGTGCCTCCTCAGTGCCTCCAAGGGAACAGAATGTGACACTTGCAATCAGCTCTGTGCAATCAGCTAGATCTTTCATCATGCATTGTATTGTCAGGAGTTACACGGAGTGTGTATTCTGTCCCCAGACTCTGAGGAGAGATGCATTATTTGGACTATATGAGTGATATGATGAGCTTAGTGGATTAGCGGGACCCCTTCCAGTACGCACCCCCCCTCTGATTATGGCCCCTGAGCTTTGTGCCTTGGTGGGCCATGACTGGTAGCAGATGGTGCGGGCAGAGCTGGCCTCACTCAGGTGTCTGTCACGGAAGCCACTCATGGCGATGGATGTGCAAGTTCTGTCGTTCTGACACGTGCCGCCATTGGAGAAATGGATCGCAGTCAGTTTGCATAATCTGAAATGGCTGTCACCATCAATCATCCTAGGTTTGGAGGCTTTATGTCTGGCACTTTAAACAGACGACACGGATGGGCCAGCGTTTTCCTACTCTCCCGAGATGAGAACAGTCCACATTTTCTTTTCCAGTAGACTTAATACTGAAGTTAATTTCTAACATTATGTCAACTTTTCAAAACATTGGGCCCATAATAGTTAACTGAAATGTAAAAGTCACAATACACACATGTTATCCAGTGATGTTTTTTTAGGATGTATGTGTGGTAGAGAATTAAATAGCTCTCTTTCTCTCCTTCTCTTCCATCCAGTCTGTCCATCTCATCCTGGTTTAATCCTTAGTGTCCCAAGAATCCCACACCTGGAGTTTTGCCTAGGTAAGTAATACTGATCAGTTTTCTATTTTGCCCAGATATGGTAGGGAAGTGGAAAAAAAAAAAAAAGATTAATACATGTAAATTTGTTAGGCTGCATAGTGAATAATGAATTTGTTTGTCACTCGATTTGAGTCTAATTTGAAGAAATTAACAATGCGTGAATCAGTTACACAGCCCTGTGGAAATCAGCCATAACCTATTCTACAATGTCACAGGAAATAAGGCCATGACTAAAAATCCAGCATCCTTTTTCCATTGAGACCTTTATTTCCGACCGATCATCGCTTCAAAGCCAAAGGGCTTTCTGGAATCTGAATGCTTGGCAGCTCCTTTCCAGCATATAAATGTTTGATATTTTTCTTAGGTATTTTTGGAGAGTTTTAAGATCACAAGGACATCTCAGGTCTCAAACTTATGCCGAGCATGTGTGTGTGTGTGTGTGTTTGTGTGTTTATATATGTGTGTATTTTGTTCATAATTAAATCAAGGATTGTAGCAGAAAGGCTTCATATGCCCCAAGATGATTTGTTATGCACAGTTTCTCATTAAAAAGATGGTGCCACCTGGATTAAATGGGGGGAAAAAAAGAATTTCTCCAGTATTATTTGTAAAAGGCTAGGAAGGTGACGATGAAGATTAAATGAGACATATAGACAAGGCACTGCAGCACCAATGTGGTTTTACGGATGGACATACTGTCTGCCATGATTGATTCTTCATATCTTTAGTTTTAATTACTACCCCAATTCCAAAAATGTTGGGACGCTGTGTAAAATGTAAATAAAAACAGAATGCAAAGATTTGCAAATCTCATAAGCCCATATGTTATTCACAACAGAGCATAGAAAACATGAAATGTTTAAACTGAGTAAATATACCATTTTAAGGGGAAAAAAATAAGGTAATTTTGAATTTGATGGCCGTTAGACATTTCAAAAAAAGTTGGGACGGGGGCAACAAAAGGCTGGAAATGTAAGTGTTACTAAAAAGAAACAGATGGAGGTTAATTAGCAACAGGTCAGTAATGTGATTGGGTATAAAAAGAGGATCTTAGAGAGGCAGAGTCTTTAAGAAGTAAAGATGGGAAGAATCTCCCAATCTGCGAAAACTTGTGTCTACAATTTGTGGAACAATTTCAGAATAATGTTCCTCAACGTAAAATTGTGAAGACTATGAATATCTCATCATCTACAGTACATAATGTCATGAAAACATTCTGAAAATCTGGGGAAATCTCTGCGCAAAGGACAAGGGTGAAAATCAATACTGCATGCATGTGATGTTCAGGCCCCCAGGTGGCACTGCATTAAACACAGGCCTGATTCTGTAGTGGAAATCACTGCATGGGCTCAGAAACACCTCCAGAACTCATTGTCTGTGAACACAGTTCGCCGTGCCATCTACAAATACTGGTTAAAGCTCTATCATGCAAAGAAGAAGCCGTATGTGAACATCATCCAGAAACGGCGCCATCTTCTCTGGGCCAAAGCTCATTTAAAATGGACTGAGGCAAAGTGGAAAACTGTTCTGTGGTCAGATGAATCGAAATTTGAAATTCATATTGGAAACCATGGACGTTGCGTTCTCTAAACTAAAGAGGACTAAAGAGGAGAGGGACCATCCGGCTTTTTATCAGCGCTCAGTTCAAAAGCCTGCATCTCTGATGGTTTGATGGTGCATTAGTGCCTATGCAATGGGCAGCTTGCACATCTGGAAAGGCATCATCAATGCTGAAAGGTATAAACAGGTTTTAGAGCAACATCTGCTTCTATCCAGATTCCATCCCATCTTTACTTCTGAGAGACTCTGCATCTTTAAGATACTCTTTTTATACCCAATCACATTACTGACCTGTTGCCAATTAACCTAATTAGTTGCAAAATATTCCTCCAGCTGTTTCTTTTTACTAACACTTACTTTTCCAGTCTTTTCTTGCCCCCGTCCTGACTTTTTGAGACGTGTTCTGGCCATCAAATTCAAAATTACCTTCTTTTTTTTCTTCCTTAAAACAGTACACTTCCTCAGTTTAATCATTTGATATGTTTTCTATGTTCTATTCTGAATAACGTATGGGTTTGTGAGAATTACAAATCATTGCATTCTGTTTTTATTCACATTTTACACAGCGTCCCAACCTTTTTGGAATTTGGGTTGTATAAGAACCTGAGACATAGGCTATATATGATACACTCGCCAAGCCAGCAGATGGAACAGGACTGGTTGTATGTAATAAATCTCTCAGGACAGAGGCAGAGAGACAAGAGAGATAAGGAGACCGATAAAAAGATACAAAGACTGTGATAAGTGCTGCCTTCATTGAATTATTTTTACGTTCACGTCATATGCTTGCGTTTCTGTTCTAGTCCTGCCTCTGCCCCGTCCTGGCATTGATCTGTTATCTGATTATGCCCACCTGTTCCGAGTTCACTTCTTGATTAGTTTGTGTGTTTATTCCTTGCTATTTCTTTCTCAGTGTGAAGTCTTATCCTGCATTTCTGTTGTTTATCCTAGAGCCTGGTTCAGACATACTCCATGTGCAGTACGTATTGTGGTGCGGAAGCAGCATGCACCATTGTGCTTTCAAATTACATACGTTTGCAGTGCGCTATTGATCTGCAGAGGAACACATTCAGAAAAGGACGTGAAGGTGCAGGGTGACAAGACTTTGAATGAAGTTTAGAGCAACACAGTACAGTAATACAAGCGTTCATAGACATATTCATGTTTAAACACAATAAATATTAACAACGTGTTATTCCATTCATTACTTCCGTATAGAGTTATATATTACGTTGCTCGAGCAAGTGGCAAAACATTTAAACATGGCACTTCTCTTAAGTGAAAAGGTATTATCGCAAGCATTTTATATGAAAACTTACCCTCCACACAAACATCCGAGGAAACTGCCTCCCGGGTCTTTTCTTTTGCATTTAAATCTTTATAAAAGAAAATGAAAAAAAGTTGTCATACACAACTTTCTCTGTCATGTGATTGTCGCTTTCTGCTGAGATGAGAGTGTGTCCCCCCCTCCCCCACAGACAATATAACATGCTGTGTAGTGTATTTAACATTTACAAATATACTTTAGACATAATTTTGACCGCATTAGTTGTTTGTGCAACTCCTGCTAAGTGTTTTGGTTTTCTTTGCTTCATCCCGGGTTTAAAGTAATAAGGCGACTATGAAAAACAGTAGTATATTTTAATTATATGCATTTATGGTGAAATTACGGCATTTTTTGTGTCACTTTATTCAGCACATGCTGCACAGCAAAAATAGACCTGGTGCGGAAATGATCGGTGCTTACTCCTGCAACGTTTACTGAACACCTTTGGGATGAACTGAAACACAGCCTGCACCCCAGGCCTCCTCACCCAACAGTTAGTGAGCGCCTGACCTCACTAATGCTTATGTGGTTGAATGAACACAAATCCCCATAGCCACTTTACGAAATCCTAGTGGAAAGCCTTCCCAGAAGAATAGAGGTCATTATAACAGCAAAGGGAGACTAATGGGATGCAATGGGTTGTTATTAAAGCACATATGGTTACTGTTGGGTCCGAATCCACCGTTGTCGAGATCGAGTCGAGACTAAGTCCTTAACCAATCGAGTCCGAGTCCGAAAGGGGCCGATTCGGACTTAAGTCCGATTCCTTGATGGCAGAGTCTGCATTCAGAAAGTAATTAACCCTCCTATTATGTTAGAAAAAAAGTTACATCCATTATGTTATGGGTCAAAATGACTTCCACAGTTTAAATACACAAAAAAACAGCAGAGAACAGCTTAAAACAGTAAACCTTTATCATGGCTTGTCCGAGACAAGCCATAAGAAGAAATATTTGCATATAAGTTCATGACCCTAAATGAGGAAAGTTTAAAAAAATCAAGGAGAAAGAGAGAGATTAACCAGTATTTCAGACATCTCAAATGTGGAAATGTTTCCAATTGACCGTTAACATAAAAGGAGGGTTAAATAGAAAAAAAAAAAAAAAAAAGATTTGAAATTGCAATTGTAAACTCAACACTGAGCTGTTAAATTAACATTTTAACCTTCACAAACCAATGGCAACATAAATGTAACAAAAAGTATTACTTTGCCATTGCCATTTAATATTTTTATTTCATGTCATCAGCACCTCTACTAGTTTCATTTTAATTCATGAAATAAAAAAAATAAATAAAAAACCCTATCAGCAGGGTTTATGATATTTACTACATTAAGAAGTACATTTCACATTTTACATGAAATTCAAGACTGGAATCACCAAATGTTTAGGAGGGGACAATATGACTACAGTCTTATTGAACAATAACAATACGTTTTCTCAAGTAGGTCTATCGGTATTATTTAATAAATACTACGGAAACTGAATAAAGCAATTAAATGTAAAAAAAAAAAAAAAAAAAAAAAAAAACTTCACTGTATGACATATACAGTGATTCTTATTAAATTTACTGACGTTATTCAGTCAAATGAGTGAATGAGTGATTTTCTCTTTGTCTTTTGCTGTTTGATTAACATTATTGATAGACAGCAGACGTTCACGTAAGACGAAACCGACCGTGTTTGCATGAATACTCGGCCAAACCTGTATTTTGTCATGGTGTGTAATTATTTGACCGTCCAAGCATAATAAGTCTGTAAAAAGAACTCAATTCGGTTGTCGTACGATGAGGGTGTCCCTGGTCAGGCAGGGAGACATTCATTAATTTCTTGTTATCAGGGACGATTCTAGAGTCTGTTGGGGCCCTAGGCAAAAATTCTCCGGAGGCCCTTCCAACCAGCGTTCATCACTATTATGTTATAAATAATCTGACACCAACCAAACAGAAAATGATAGTAAAGAAATAAGAAAATGTCTATGTTGCCGCACCACCCTGTAGTGTAACCCTCCGCCCTCAACCCCACCTCACCCCCAAGGGATTTCATCTCATCCCTGATTCATGGAATGTGTCTTATTGAATGGAATTTTTTCTAACGTGAGTGTGTTGCATAGTGAGAGTGCTTCTGTAACTACTGTACTACTTTAGAGCTCTGTCTGTTTAGTATGAAGATCGCTTTGTTTCCATTGCTCTGCCACGCATACTTTTTATTCTATACATATACATATTCTCAATCAAAGTATTGGTTTACTTTATGAACCCATCTGTATCGAATGCAATCAACCACCATAATCACAGCATCTCCTGGATTTGTTTCCCCTTCCTGGTAAACCTTTTCACATGAAGCTGAGCGCTCTTCCCCATTGAACGCTTGCTAATTTTAATTGCTGCTCATTGATCAATTGAGATGTTCAGAGGCACAGAAAGTGTGTACAGAGATCTATAGAAACCCACACAGAGAAAAAGGCCATCGATAATGGAGTAGGGGACTCTGTAATTGCAGTGCAGTGCTTAAAGGACTTGTAGGTCCCCCAAACACTCTCCCCCACCCCCACCCCCACCCCCCTTCATAGAGCTTAGTGTTCATCGGGCTGCAGAGATTGGTAGTGAAACCAGACTAAAGAAATGAAGACTCATTGATGTGCCAGTGATAATGACGGCACTGGAGAGGCCTTGGTTGGGATAAACAAAGCATTTTATATTTATATCAGATGTAACGTTTGCAAGAAGCTATAGGCACTTTTCCTCACAAACTGTTTATTTTAGAGAAAATTAATAGAAGTCCGGATTTTCCAACAGCGTAGTGGTTTAACTATGTTGATAAATTTATTTTAAAGAGCTGTCCTTATGGCGTCCTTATTTTACAGTACGGGTACTTGCAAATAGGCAGTGTCTTGCCTGTTTGAAAACAATCCTGCTGTATTTTCTTCTTCTGTGTGGTTTGTTTGTGCAGTAATGACACACGGGTGCAGCCCACACACAGAGTCCAAGACAAACTGAGCAAGGTGGTCTTGTGTCTAATTGAACTCTAGCATAGCTGAGTAGTAGTGTAAAAGCGACTTGACTCAATTGAATCAATTGAACTGAATCAACTGAAATCAGTTGAAGTGAATCAATTGAACTCCAGGAAGTGAACCAATCATGCTGTGTAGTTTTGGCTGCAAATTTTTTTTGTACATGTGTGACATTATAAGGCAATGGACACAACTGTAGCACTGCAGAAATGCCATGTCTTCTGAAGATTTGAACCAGTGAACAAAAAGAGAAAATAGACACCCTTTTCTCCTCTGTATTTCTGACCAATCAAGTTTTACAAGTGAACTTTCTGTCCTACATGGCTCTTGGCATGTCTGTCTGTCTCTATCTATCTATCTATCCATCTATCGATTGGATCGATTAATCATTAATTGCTTTGTTTATTTATATGAAGAATAATGTGATACCAAACCAAGTAGCAAAAGATCCAGAATGGTCAGTTTTGCACTGATTCAGACTCAGCTTTCACACTAAGAGGCATGAAAGCACCTTAAATGAACATTTGCAACTATAACCGCAAAGGTGGACATCAACCTTTCATTAAAGGCACGTCTTCCTGCCAAGCATTTCATTGATTCTGGCTGTTTTAGTTTAAGCAGAGAACAAGACTGTGAGGTTTCTGTAGATGTTCTGCAGCTGTTCTCCTAATTCTAAGATGATTTGTGGTTTAAAGCCGTACTTAGGATATGTTTTTTTTTATTTCTTTTTCAAAAGAATTTATAATACAACAATAACTCTGTGCTTTAACATGTTTTAGTAGAACTAAACAATAAAAAAAACATTCATATTGTGGCTTGGATTCACATGTAGGTCTGACAGTAATAAACTATACAGGTCTTCTTACTTTCGGGGGGGGGGGGGGGGGGGGGGGGGTCAGTGTTCTGTAAAATGTAAATTTTAAATCAAATGTAAATTTTATTTGGTTATAAACAGGAAAAGCTTCTAAATCAACAGAAGATACTCGCCTCCAATGTCCACACTGGTAAAGAATTGCAACAACTACCACCACGGCTTATTTAATATTCACACTCAATAAAAGTTATATAACACCAAAAGTAATATTGGGGAAAACTTGTACTTTCAGATGTTGCCAAAAGGTCTTAGATGTTGCTTTGTGGGCTTCAGTTGCTCTGATATTGGATTGGATATGCTCCTTAATATTCTTTACTATGCTATGTTGCCCTAGGGTGAGCAGAAAAGGCCTGCTGAAAAGGAAGGAAAAAAAAAAGGCCAGCAACAAGCAGCTGATCAGATATATATATATATATATATATATATATATATATATATATATATATATATATATATATATATATATATAATATTTGCTATCAGAGAACATCAAATGTTTGGGCAATCAGTGTAAAGATGAAGTCAGGTTCATTGGTGTGATGAGATCATGACCTCATCCATCCATCCATCCATCCATCCATCTTCTATACTGCTTTATCCTTTTCAGGGTCACGTGGAACCTGGAGTCTATCCCAGGGAGCATGGGGCACGAGGTGGGGTACACCCTGGACAGGGTGCCAATCCATCGCAGGGCACAATCACATACACATTCACACACCCATTCATACACTACAGACACTTTGGACATGCCAATCAACCTACCATGCATGTCTTTGGACTGGGGGAGGAAACCGGAGTATCCGGAGGAAACCCCCGCAGCACGGGGAGAACATGCAAATTCCGCGCTCACAGGGCCACGGTGGGAATCGAACCCCCGACCCTGGAGGTGTGAGGCGAACGTGCTATCATGGACTCGTGTCACTATTTATTATTCACTCCTGTTCCTTGTTTTTAAATGATTCAAACGAATGAATATTATGATGCAATCTAATCTTAATCGTCCTAATGCCCTTCATATGAATTAATTTGTTCACCTAGTTATTTTGCTAGTGTGAAATCATTTTGAGCTTCAGCTAACTTTTGCCTAAATTACTGACTATATTAAACAAATAAACATTTTTTTTTTTAATGAGCTCTCGTCCATTTTGGTGATATTGATTCAACAGCTTCTGTTAAAAACCTGACCACTGCCGTAACTAAGGGTAGGATGTGCTATTACAGGAAAATGATAAATGATGTAGTGATGTGATGCAGCCCAGTTCAAAGTGGAGTTACTGTTAGCACCCCGAAGCTGTTCTGAAGGGTTTCTTTCCTCTTATACAACCACAATTTTGTCAAGGCTAATATATTTTTATTTATTAAAGAATGAGACATCATACTTTTTACATGTTTATAGTTAGATTTAATGTTCTGGATTATCCATGAAACAAGTTAGTTCCTGTTATCACTCAGTTTATAGCGGCTATGAACAATCGTTCCCTCACCAGCCTGTCTTTTTTCTCTCTCTTGTGTCTCTTGAGCTTAAGAACACACAAAATGCACCTTTGTCATGTTACAGAGAAACTGCAAAGCCATTCATCCTTGTCTGAAAACTGAAGCCTGTTACAAATTGTGGACACTGGAGACTCCTTCCTTAAATGCTAAGTAAACATGCCAAAGAAAAAAAATTACCATCTCAACAATTGAATAAAAAAATCTATAGATACTATATATATTAGAACAAGCCCATTAATATAAACCTGGGATTTGTTACTGTCAGAGACGATTAATCAACCAATTCTGACCAATCAGAGTCAAGAATTCAACAGGTTTTTGGTATAATTTATACACTGATCAGCAATAGCATTAAAACCACAATGTGAATAACATATCTTATTACAATGGCAATGACAAAATATTAGGCAAGTGAACATTCAGTTCTCAATATTGATGTGTTGGAAGCAGGAAAAATCGGCAAGTGTAAGGATCTGAGGGATTTTTACCAAATTGGACAAACTGTGATGGCTAGACGGCTGGGTCAGAGCATCTCCAAAATGGCAGGTGTTTTGTGGGGTTCCCGGTATGCAGTGTTTAGTACCTACCAAGAGTGGTCCAATGAAGGAAGACCGGTGAACGGGCAACAGGGTCATGGGTGCCCAAGGCTCACTGATGCGCATGGGGAGCGAAGAGTAGCCCGTCTGATCCGATCCCACAGAAAAGCTACAGTACGACAAACTGCTGAAACTGTTAATGCTAACTATGATAGAAAGATATCAGCACACACAGTGCATCACAGATTGCGGTGTATAGGGCTGCGTAGCTGCAGACTGGTCAAAGTGCCCATGCTGACACCTGTCCACTGACAAGAGTACTTACAATGGACACATGAGCATCAGAACTGGATCATGGAGCAATGAAAGAAGCTGGCTTGGTCTGATGAATCACATTTTCTTTTACATCATGTGGATGGCCGGGTGCATGTGCATCACTTACCTGGGGAAGAGATGGTACCAGGATGCACCATGTGAAGGCAAGCTGGTGGAGGAAATGTGATGTTCTGGGCAATGTTCTGCTGTGGAAACCTTGAGTTCTGGCATTCATGTGGTTGTTACTAATGATCTAATTACAGTAGTCTATTTCAGCAGGATAATGCACCCTGCCACACTGCAAAAAATGTTCAGGAACGGTTTGAGGAACATGACAAATAGTTCAAGGTGTTGAGCATCTCAACAAACATTGGACAAACAAGTCCAATCCGTGGAGGCCCCAGCTCCCAACTTACCGTACAGGGATTAAAGGATCGGCTGCTTACGTCTTGGTGCCAGATACCATAGCACACCTTCAGAGGTCTTGTGCAGTCCATGCCTCGACGGGTCAGAGCTGTTTTGATGGCCCAAGGGGACCTACACTATGTTAGGCAGGTGATTTTAATGTTATGGCTGGTGTGTGTGTGTGTGTGTGTGTGTGTGTGTGTGTGTTATATAGATAATCATTTTGAAAATATTTGTGAATGAGTTTTAGAGATAATTTATTAGATTAGAAATGTATTTTGCCTCGGCACAAGGTTAGTCTCTTGTTCAGAGAAATTCTGACAGTCTGTTCATTGTGTGATGAGCCATAAGATCCATTGCAGTGGGCTGGTTCAGTGCTAACCCATATCACTGTTGAGGAAACACACCCCAGAGAGACATAACCTCTTATTTCTGCCATGAAGTGGATGCTTTATATTTCCACCACGGAGTAATAAAGTATCAGCTGTAGAGCTGCGTAATTACATTTGTTGGAATTACTAGCAGTAAACAAATGTCCACAATCATTTGGGGTTTGAGATTTACCTTTGTCTGGCATGTTCTTCAGGTCCAAAACTGCCTTGTGTCTTGTGTTGCAATGAAATAAACGTTCTTAACGAAATGAAACAAGATATTTTTAAGTGAATAGCATTCATACTAAGAATTACTACGTGTGTGTGTGTGTGTGTGTGTGTGTGGGGGGGGGGGGGGGGGGTCTAAATCTAAAGATATTCTATGTTGTAGAAAAAAATATTAGTTTGTTTATAAAGAACAATCCAGGAAGTAACTGGAATGTACCTCAGAACAGATAACATGGATTATAAATGTTACAGGGAATGAAAATGTGAAGCCCCCCCCCCCCCCCCCCAAATAAATAAATAAATAACATTCTTTTTCACTGGAATTAGTTGAAACCACGAATGAACTGACTCGAAATTGCGGCAGAGTGAAAACGTTGTTTAAAAAAGTGCTTAACCGATTAACTTTCCTACGCTGTCAGGTTTTTGGGAGGTAGGAGGAGAGAACAAGAGAACCAGGAGGGAAACCCACGCAGATATTCTGAGATCATGTAAAACTCAGACACAAGCTCAGGATCGACCAGGGAAGCCCGGAGCTGTAAAGCAACAAAACAAAACACTTTAATCAAACAAGGCCAAGTTTAGACCTTACATCACCCATATCAATCACTCCTATAAAATCCCCCGGGCTAAGAAAAATAAAACAGTCTTTCCTTCTGACCATTGCTTCCTAACTGACTGGTCACATATTTGTTTATCCTTGCTCTTTCAGGCTGTTTTCACACTTGTGTGCCTTTAAAGCCATTTATACCAAGATTTTGGTGAAACATGAAAGATATTTCGGAACCCAGGAATGGTCCAGATAATTGGACTGCACTAATGTAAGTAAGTGTGGTTTTAATTTAATGTAATTAGTTAAACTTGTTTAATTTATCCATTCGCTCATTTATTCAAGAATAATAATAATAAGTAGTAGTAGTATTTGACTTTTTATTTAAGCAAGGCTGCACTTTAATTGTTTGTTAATGTCAAGTAAAAGAAATGAATGCTACATATATATATATATATATATATATATATATATATATATATATATATATATATATATATATATATATATATATACTATTAATACAAACAGTAGAATTATGAGCAAGTCTTTTATTTTGCACACACTGCACTTTTACGCTTCAGGAGAATCTTGTCTGTAAAACCAAAGGCATCGAATTCAACGAACCTAACAAACTCAAACTGATCCTGGGTGCAGGATCAATAAGTATTAAACCAAATTTGGGTAACACAATACAATAACAGTACATGAATAATGATGCACTAATACCTGAATTAATACTCACTTAAATATGAAGTAATGATGAATTAAGGCGTGTACTAATCACGAATTAATGAAGAGCGAACCTTAACTACGATGTGAGTGTTGTGAAATTAGGCGTGAATAACGACCACCTTAATTACATGTTAATACATGTTTGGTAGATAATGTATTAATTAACACGTAAGGGTGAACTAAATCAAACACACGCTGTAAGAAAGAATATGTAATAAATACGTATAACTTGTAGTGTATTTATTATGTTATGGCTATTTTTTTTTGACAGCATATATTCTAAATGATCCATTTATTTCTTTCAGTGTTGTTTTCTACACTAAATAGCATTGTGTGTGTCTTTGTCTCTTCCCTGAAAATATGTAAATGATAATCCGCTGATTGATAGTCCATTGTATTTATTTTGCACCTGGCATATATATATGCATATATGTATTCTTGACCTCTTATTCAAATAGCTAAGTGCGGCATTACTGCATTACTGCAAAAAAAAAAAATAAAATAAAAATAAATAAAATATTGATAGTCAACACGTTATCAGTTTGCAGGGACATTAACATGTTTGGGCACAACAATAGTTGTCTTATACCCCCCCCCATAAGTATGTGAATGCTATTGCTGTGACTTTGATATAATTCAAATCATTACTTATTTCAAAAGAATATATTGTTTAAAATGCAAACTTTAAGGATTAACTTTAAATAAGTATTTCTTGCAGTGGCCAAATCACCAAAGACCTTACTTACATTTCGCAAAAAGTGTGTGAACGGCTTCTTGCAAAGACGGAAATACTGGCTCGCTTCTTCTTCTGAGTGATGAACGAGTGTCAGAGACTGGAAGTTGTGTGGTGCCACCTTGTGTACCGGGGTATTTCTGCTTTTCACTAGGCGCCACCTACTGTCAGGGAGTGAATTTGCATTTTCATTCAGCGCGTCGCCCGCGTTTAACGCGTGGGTGTGACCCCCCCCCCCCCCACCCCCCCAATAAAAAAAAACGCATGGAAAAACGGATAGTTTTTTGATAGTGAAAGGTTTTCTAAGGCTGTGATATACATTTTCATGGCCAGCAACTTTGTACAGTCTTACAAAGAATACAGGATCTGCTCACAATGCATGGTTCACAGTGAAGTGATTTTGTTTTTCTCCTTTAAACTACATAATTACCATCAGTCACCTACATATTGTGTTTCTAAGCATGCGATATATTTTTCTCGTTATAATAGTGGCATAGGTGCAGTACTCCTTCTCCTTTGGGACTATTAAGGTAATGATTTTGTTGCTGAGCAGCCTAGGTGGAAAATGTGTATATGGGTATTTACTTATTCATTTGGTAATTTGGCAACACTTGTTTGTATGAAGAAATGCCTAGTGTGAGAAGGCTCGTTTCGCTAGAGTGTAGGCTCTCTGAATAAACTCATTTTAGTGGAATGAGTAAATAAATGCATTACGTTCAGAGACACTTAACACAGGAATAAAAAGTGAATTTAATGTTTGTTTTGAGCTACATGACCTACTATAGATGTAAATGGAAGTTTCACATATTTGTTATCAATTGTTGCTCCAGCCTTTTTGTCTGCATGCTCTAATTATAGCGACAGTGCCTGATTAGTTTTTACTAACTATTTTCTAGCCTGTAACCGGCCTCTTTGACCTTGAACCAAGACATACCATTGAAAAATGTATATACACTGTATATTACACTTAACCATGAAAATCAATAAGAGGAGGCACTGTGGGATGCAGATCCAGGGTCCCAGGTTCAATTATGAGCTCAGACTACTGTCTTTATATTATGGGTTTCCTCCAGGTTGTCTGGTTTCCTCCCGCTTCCCAAAACCATGCCAGTAGGTAGATTGGTCTCTGAATTGCCCCTAAGTGTGAATGAGTGTATGCATATGTGTGTGTTCATGGTGACCTGTGATGGATTGGAGTCCCATCCAGAGTCTGTTCTGAACACACCCAAGGTGTTCCCAGCATAGGCTCCGGATCCACTGTTGACCCTGACCAGGATAAAAAGGTTGCTGAAGATGAATACAGTCATTAAGGAGAAAGTATTACAGTCAGTGCGTTTACATGGACAACAATAATCTGATATTAACCTGATTAAGACGATACTCTCATTAAGAAACTAGCATGTAAACAGCGATTGTTGATGACCTTAATCCGATTAAAGTCATACTCGAAGTAAACACAAACGGAATTAAGACGTGTGGAGTATTCCTGTTTTAGTCACATTATCGATGTGTATTACAGACATGTACACACCTTAATCACACTATTAACGTCGTGTGAGAGTTTTCACCACATTTTGCGACAGGACACGTACACACACGGCAGCGCTCAACCGTTTGACGGCAAACAAGAGAGCACGACTGCGTCCCAAACCACGTACTTACCTGCTATATAGTAGGAGAAATACATGTATCTGAGCTACTATACAGTAGGTAAGTACGGGGTTTGGGACGCAGCCCATGGTTTCAAGCAGTCGTCTATTTGCACGTACAGCATGACAAATAATTAACCGCACTTGAAGCTTTCGTAAAATTAAAAATTAAACCGCCAAAACTGTATACGGTACCATAACGAAGATGAACTGTATGTCGATACGTGAAATTCCGGAGGGAACGTCGGACGGCGTGGCGCGGGGACGTAATGACGTGTGCTGTTAATCGCTCTATGTTCTATAACATGTAAAACAGGAACATGAAAGGAATATTCTAAAAGCGACTCATGTAAACACCTTAATCAGAATATTGTCTTATTCAGAATAAGGTCAATAATTAGATTACTGCTGTCCATGCAAACGTAGTCAGTGATGGCTTGGAATGCAGCAAAGCCACTTGAAGGGGAGAGAAACACAAACTGGAAGTCGAGGGAGACAAGAGAATTAATTTGAATAAGAGAGCAAACAAAGACAAAGAAATTAAATGAACGATTGCAAGGGCTTACTTAGAGAGAAAACAGGTACGTTTCAGTAAAAAAAAATGTCTTTAATAGAGTTCTTCAAAACTGAAATTTATCGGTTTTAATGTTTGTTTTTTTTTTTTTTTTTTTTTTTAATGCGAAATGATGAGGAAACAAAAGAAGTATTGGATTTGAGAACTTTTATGGAGAAAGGCCCTAGAGTTATAATAAACAGATACTGTTTATAGCATGTAGCTAGGAGGGGGACTGATAAATGAGAGCGTTATAAATGGGAAAAAAAAAATAAGACAGCAGACTGTTTAGCAGAATGGTAAAGACTGAAGTCAGATCTATAAACTGTGTCATAATAGTCAAATAGAGGAATTATTGACATGTGAGCAACAGTAAGATTAGCCCACAGGAGTAAAAGAGGACCGATTTGTAGATATAATCATGTGTTCCTGTGATGTTAACTGGTTTATAGACATTATAAAACAGCATAAATAAACAGACTCTGTTATTACATGCCTCTGATGTGCTGAATGATTCCATCTTTTGTAAGAAATCCGGCCTAGGGCAGTGATCTTCCATTTCTAGTACTTGATATGCAAATGGATATTTTGCAAGCCCCCTGAGGCGACTCTTTTTCGGATTTCTAACCTGCAATCTCAGCAGTGGGATTATGCATCTCACCATGAGATCAGAAACACAACCCCTCAAATAGATACATTTATGCATTTACTAATGTATGCACAGAGCAGCAGGTCAAGGCCTGAAAAATGGCAGTACATGAATATTTCATTTCTGAGTGATATTTTGTGGCAGCCAGTGGACAAGTCTTGAACTCGAGGCATGTTGGTGTTTCCAAGACCCAGAACGTCTGCCGATTAGTAGGTGGCACTTTATTAGTCATACTTGTTACTAAGTATCTGCAAAGAAATGATTTTTTCCCCCCCAGCTAATTCTTCTCTCATATAAACCACAGGCAATATGGCACATTATCATTTAACCACAGGGTGCATCAAAGACTGCACACACACTCACAGATTTGTCTTGCAAACTTTGTGAGGACCTTCCACTGACATTATTTATGAAGCCAGTGAATGCTGTGTTACACTGAAATCTAACCCTAACCTTAAACAAAAGGAAAATGTAAAAAAAAAATTAAAATAAAACACAGTTTTTTTTAAAGAAAAAACAAAACAAAGCCCTGTTCCTGTCATAGGTTCACTTTGACACTGCGTCAGTAGCTGACGCTATGAGGACACGCCTGGGTTGTACTCATTGCGAGTACTTGTCAGTGAAAGTGCTGCACTCGCTTTCTTTTGCAAATCATCGGAAGTCGTGTATCCCGTCACCCCGTTTCTGAGGTTTCCGACGCGCCTCACGAGACCGAGCCTTGGGGATCAGACAGCAATGTTGACGCTGTAGAGAGTAAGCAGGTGGTTTTTCCCCTTTCTCTCTTTCATTCACCCGAATGCAGCGAGATTTATGTTCCGGTAACGAAGCACGCTGTGCTGTTTCTTTCATGCTGGACGATATTCTGTTCACCAGCACGTTTGATTCTGAGGATTATGGCACTAGTTTGGCTGACGCTGTCACGCTTTTGGCCTTTGGTGGCACATACTGAGCTCACTGACGTTCTCTCTTTTGCTGTTGAGAAGCTCAACCTTGACTGGCCTGAGCAGGTTCAGCGAGGCGAGCCTTCTAAATTGAATGAGCGTTTCCTGTTTGGACATCATTCGCACACACAGTTGCCGTTCTTTCATGATCTCCATGAGGAGATAGCGAATTCCAGCAAGCAGCCATTCTCAGCACTCATTACAAATGCGCCTGCCTCTGACTTCACCAACGCTGTGGGTTCAGTGGAGCAGGGGTATGCTTGTATGCCAGTGGTTGAAGAGATGCTAGCTGTCCATCTCTCACTGCCTTCGGCCTTCTCACGGAAAGCTCAGACTATACTTCCTACAAAGCCCTGTAGGACGACTTCCGTGCTGATCGGCAAGTTCTATACGGTTGCCGGTCAGGCTGGTTTGACACTGCACAGTATGGCTATATTACAGGCCTACCAGGCAGACGTCTTTAAGGATATGGATGAAGGAGCTGGTTTGACCCTGGAGACAGTCAAAGAGCTCTGAAGGGCGACTGATTTGGCACTAAGATTGATGAAACACACCACTCGTGCAGTCGGACTTTCCATGGTAGGTTTGGTCACGGTGGAGATACATCTCTGGTTAAACCTGACTGAGATCAGAGAACAGGACAAGACCTTCCTTTTGAACATTCCGATCTCGCAGTCTGGTCTTTTCGGCGATGCGGTCGTCGAAAAGATTCTGGTCTTTTCACGACCTAGACTAGGTTGCTTCCACTCCCTTTCACTCTCAAGTAGTGGTTCTGCAGTCGATTTCTCCTCCACCTTTCACGTCGCAGGAAGACAAGAGACTGCACCGGCTTTCCCCAGTAAGGGCTTTGAGGATTTGTGTTGAACACACCAGACAGTGGCATAAATCAGATCAGTTCTTTATTTGTTTTGGGGTTAGCAGTAGTGGGCTTGAATGTCACACTTGGTAAGAGAGGTTTTTAGCCTATGAGGCACATTCTGCCACTTTGCCTCTAGGTGTTGGAGCCCACTCTACCAGGAGTGGGGCCTCTTCTAAGGCTTTCTTAAAGGGAGTCTCTTTGGATGACATTTACATGGTGGCAGGTTGGTCCTCTCTGCATACCTTTGTCAGGTTTTACAATCTGGACATGGACTTGACTCTTGGTTCCCGGGTTCTGTCTGTTTCAACCATTGTCATTTTTTGTCAAAAAAAAAGCATAGGCTTGTGTTGAGGCATGGGCCATCTTAAAATGGCGTTTCCATAGTGTCAGCTACTGACGCAGCATCGAAGTGAACCTATGAAAAGGAACATCTGGGTTACGTATGCAATCACTGTTCCCTGAATGGGGAACGAGATGCCGTGTGTCTGCCATGCGTCTCGTTATGCTGGCTTCTTCAGTGGAAATCTGAGGAGGACGTGGCGCTGCGATATATATAGCGCAGGTGACGCATTACCGTGAGACGTGGTGTCAGCACCATCAGCCAATGAATTGCCATATTCTATACAGACTTCAGACAATCAGTACCACCCAGGGGTGTCCCCATAGGGACAGGGATTACATATGTAGACGTTTTCCTCATGGGGATCAGCCAACACATTATAGTTTAAACATTTATAAGCATTCTTGTAATTAAATAATAATCTGTGTTTACATTTTTTAAAGTTGTTTTATTTTTATTGCAGCCCTAATAATATCCAACAAATTTGTATCCAGAATAAATTAAAATCTGATTTTTTTCTGTTTGTAAATAATTAAAACTGACCAGTGAAGGGGACTGTTCTCAAAAAGGTTATGTTTATTACTGGAAAATCGATTTAATTGTGAACTATTTTCAAATCGGAAAAAAAAAAAAAAAAAAAAAACCTCAGTGTCTGCTTCCTTACTTTTGGCTTGATGTGCACATACAAATGATAGTAATGATATCATAGACTTATTATTAGAATAATATATAATAATATATAATAATTAGAATAATAATTGTATTGGGATGGCAGATATCCAGTACCATTTATAAGATTGCGTATGTATTGTGTGTTTCGCTATAATACTCTTCTCTGGTTAACGCTCCCAGCTATTTTAGAGCACTTTAGATGTGAGAGTGTTTTGAAATTCTGGCACTGTTTGCTATTCTCTAATCCCAGAGTTTCCAACTCTGCTGCTGTAAGCCAACTGGCCAGTACAGACTCGAAGCTTTCATGCCATGAACACCTGATTAAACTAACCAAAGGCTTAATGATAAGCTGATGGGCTGCTCAGGTTTGTTAGAGCAGATATGAAACTAACTTCTGTGCTCAAATACACCTGAATCAACTCAGCTAAAGATGTAATGATGTGAAGCAGGACAGGAAAATCGTATCTGATTTGAGATTCTGTGCTCTACGGAGTGAAATTTCTCATCTCTCGATAATTTTAATTTTCATTATTCTGGACAAAAAAGTATTTAATGCTTTTGAGATTTTTACAGGAAGATTATATTTATGTAATGACACACATAAACGCTATGAATGTTGTCATTTTTTTTTTTCTTCAGGTCATAGAAGAATGTATCTTTTTCATAATTAGAAGATCTACAGTATATCTGTCATATTAAAGGTAGTAAATATGTTTGAAGAATTACTGCAAACATTTCTGCAAAAATGGGACATGTACAGTGATAATTTATTGTGGGTAGGTCTAGTCAAAGGGTGCTGCACACATGCAGAGTCAACTCAGGGCTTGAACCTCAGGGAAACTGGCATGAGCTGCTTTGAGGTCTAATAACAATCCATCTGTAACAACTAATTGAAAAAAAAAAAAAACGAAATTTAATGAAATTAAACAATTTGTAATAAAAAATAGTTCCAGTCATTTTCATGCTCGATTAATTGTACTAATAGTTATATTTTAATTATTTAATATTGAACATTCTTCACTTTTTCTATGTCCCTATGAAAATGTAAGCAAATGTGTGATACTGACCTTATTAATCGCTTTGTACCAAAGGTCAGATATTCCTCATCACTTCTATCTCTTCCATTGAAGTGTGTGTTCAGATGACACGCCGATGGTTTCGATCTATAACGGATCATAAGGTTTTGCACAAACCCGCGGAGTCCATGCCTGCTCGATTGCACACTGTCATTAAAGTGAAAAGGGGACGTCCCGAATACTAAGAAACTCTGAAATTCACGTTAACGTTTCAAAGCTTTCGAAATTGTTGTATTAAATTAGACAAGAAGGCAAAGCAAGCATTTTCTCAGCCTTTTGGACCCCACTGTTTGTACCATCCATCCTACAGTACTTTTTGGGTCACATCAAAATCGATCCTAAAATGAGTTGATGAAGTAATTCCAGGCATTGAAAGCTTTGGAGTTGATTCCACTCTCTGAAAATAATTCACCTCACGCATTCACATGGGAAACAGAATGAGTTTTCCTTTGGCGTGTTTCAGTTAACGAGACCACCGGTGGATATTTATGTTGAATTTCTCTGGCTGGAATTGAACTGAAGACATACAGTTGCAAGAACCAGTAAAAAATGTACAGAACACCATCACTTTGCTTAGCTTGGATGTCTCATTTGGTTGACGTGAACACTTGATGATAATCTTATGCTGTGACCGATTATCTGATAAATGTCAGTAATTGGAGTTAATGACCTGCGATTTAATTAAGCATAGTTAAGGGTTCTTTGGTGGTATTAACTAATTGAAATGCTGCAGATAAATATTTAATATATAAGTCGGTCTAATTGATTAAATGAACGGGGTGGGAATTGCTAGCTCAATCCTTTATCGGAATCATCATTAGTTACAGCCTTAATATTGTCAATATTTCCACAGCCATGCAGGCCACGCTGTACTTGAGTACCTGAGCTGAATTTGGTTGCCCTTCTTGCCCAGGTCCCATGCGGGGCAAGCCCAGACATACAGGTGGCACTAAAAATAGAGCAGACCATTGATTGGTCACATGGTCATACAGATGTTCTGATTAATATCTCTGGTGGATAGCACTTCTCTTGCATCCTGCAGGGCCTAACAACAAAAACATCACAGAGCTGGTAGTTTTTATTTTCTTTCAAGCAGGAACAAGCATAAAAATTAAATTTGTGTCAAAAGTATTTAAGGTATCATTTCAACAAACGAACCAAAATTATACAACGAGCGAGAAGAAAAACACACTGAAACTGACAACAATGAAGTCATTTGGTTACAATGAAAAATGTAACAAGGTCTTCAAATTAACAGCATGCTTTAACAGTTTTCTAAGCTAATCATAGTTAATGAATGCACTGCTTATGCTCCGCATGTTTACGCTCAACATTCTGGAACAAACTTCTCGTGTGGGCGGGGCTTAACAGTGATTTACTGTCATTGGCTAGAGAGATTTGGATCGAAAGCTCACTGACCTGGGAATAGAGACTTAGAATTTTAAAGAGCGTTCTGGATGCGGTTATAGCGTTTGTACTTTGTAGTGGAAATGACTTACTTACTTAGTCAGTATATTAGTTCGTAATGAATATTTGAGCTTTCGGTAGTCTCGCAGAAGATGAGCTCTCAGGAGCCTCTCTACTTCCAGGTCAGGGAGCTGTCGAGTCAGATCTCACTAGCCAGTGAGTGTAAGTCGTTGTTAAGGCATTCATAATCCGTGATTAGCGAAAAGGAAGCTTACAAAACTGCTAACAGTGAACGCTGTTTATTTGAAGACCATGTTACATTTTTGACAACGAGTTCACTGTTTTCAGTTTCAGAGTGTTTGTCTTCTTTCTCCTTGAATAATTTTTCGATACGTTCAATACTTTTGGCACAAACTGAATTCCATAGAAGCTCACAGGGCAAAGAAATACCAGGTTGATTAATATGAGAGTCTATGTAATATACGTGTAACCCATTTACTTACTTACATTCATTCCTCATCTGTAAATGATTTATTCTGGTATGGGTCACAGTGGTTTAAATTGCTCGTTTATTCATATTTTGAGAAATAGAATCAATTAAATCATCAGAAAATATTGTTCTCAGCAAAAAAATAAATAAATAAAAAAATCTGTGGGAGTGGACAGAAAGTTGTCTGGTTAGGTTTGCACTCGAATCCTCAAACGTTTTTGTTTTGAACTACAGATTAAAGTACTGTAAAGGTGCATACTGCTATTGAAGGTTGGTGAGTATGTGGGAGACATGCCTGATTTTCTTTCTTTCTTTTTCAATAGTCTTTCACTACTAAACTGTTCACCAGAGCACCATAATAACCTCTAGAGAACTTATATAGCTTTTATCCAAAGCGCTTTACACTGGTTCTCATTCACCCATTCACACACACACACCAATGGTAGCAGAGCTGCCATGCAAGGTGCTAGCTTGCCATCGGGAGCAACTTGGGGTTCAGTGTCTCGCCCAAGGACACTTCGGCATGTGGAGTCACGTGGGCCGGGAATCGAACCGCCAACCCTACGATTAGCGGACAACCCGCTCTACCACCAGATCCACAGCCGCCCATTCAACTTCTACATAGATAGTTAGCATTATGTAAAAGAAAATCAAGACTAGGACACAGATAGAATTTCTTGCCAAGCCATGCTGTTCAACAGATAAGCACGCAGGTATTAATATCCTCAGCTATCCTTGGTCTACTGGTCAATGAGTGCTGGAATAAGCTTTTCCTGCCACCTCATGACTCCATTGTTTCCACAACTGTCTAAAGAACTTTCACTTTAAACACTATGTAGGATTTTTCTCTGCATTGACTTGCTTGCCGTTTGTATTACTTATCGGTTTTCAGAACGTATTTGTTTTGTCGTCTTGCTGGCACTTGGGTTTAAATTGGTCCTTTTTCTTCTACTTACCTGCATTAGTTTCTAGTTTTTCAGGTTACAAATCCTTGGAGCGGTGTATTGCTGTGCCTTCACGTTTCATAAGTCACAGGAGCGTCTGCCAAAAGACTACGTGTAAATGCCGACAATGTGTGGAATTGGGATTACATTTTTCCACACGGGCTTTTTGAACTGAACAGGAAGGGATGTTGATGTGGCATTGCAAGGCACAAATATAATGTTTGTCTAAGGAACCTTGAAAAATGTGAAACTTGAAACGAGTACTAAATCCTCTGGCTGCTAATTAAGTTCATTCTTCTTTAGATGATTGGAGCCCCCCCCCCCGGATACGTAAAACAACTCTCTTAGGTCTGTTTGTCTGTTTGCTAACAAGCTTACATCCCCAACGGTCCGAACCTCTGCAGACTCCATTTAAGCACTGCCCTTGCACTTTTATCCAATCATCTTTTTGTTATTAATATAAAGCCTACGACACTGCACGATGTTTTACAGTCTAGTTGTTACACCTCTCATGAGTTCTTTAGTGACATATAAATGTGCTACCATTTCATTTCATTTCATGCAGGAGTAGAATGACACATGATTGGCTGATTGGCTCCCCTAGAGTGATATGAGAAATCATAAGACTCATTTCTCCCTCGGGCATTTCTCTCTAACTAGCAGCGCTATTAGTAAAAGTGTTTGACACAGCAATGCAGCTGAATATATTTGGCCAAATTTCGAGCAGAAAAGATGCCGTGATTTATTATTATTTTTTCCTGCACTTGACTATTTGAGCAGTTTAATAACAGCTCTGTAGTTTATAACAGTAGTGTAGCTTCACCACAAAAGGCACTGACATAATATGCACCCTTAAGACTCCTAGGGTGATTTTGTAAAACCTCTGATACTTAGGATTTCAGTCAATTTCCCCACAGCCACACAGCTTCATAAGGCTGCCTCATTAGGCATCACTTGTGCAAATTATGCTTCATGGCTTTTTGATGTCCATTATGAAAATTGTTTTTCAAAAGAAGGCACTACTCATGGCTCTTTATTTTGCGTGCAGGCGACCCTCACCGCAGCCTGTTATAGTAAGGGATAAAGTAAAAACTTTTTACTAAATACATCTGTGTTTTTCATCTCATGTTGCTTTGCAAATGAGCTACCAGTGGCACTTGAACGTAGACATATGATAATAATAAAAAGAAAAAAAGAAAACATCCCAGCTCTAACATACTGTACAAAGCTTTTTCTTTTTCCGCTGTAGCCTTGAGCTGCTTTTTAATTGCTGGAGGCAATTAAATGAAATTCAATAAAATGAGTAAGGCCATTTCATGACTGACCAAATTCTCTGGTCGATATTTTATTTCATGAACGGCAATTTGATGATTTGGACTGATGCATCGATTTAAAGCCTGAGGCTTGCTTCCCTAATATTTTGTCAATGTTTCAAAATAGGCAATCCTTGTGAGGCCTTCAGGAGATTTAAAAACCACTGGCATCATGTGCTTGTAGTATGTGAAATGCTTAAGTGTAGATTTATACATTAGCCAGGTGGCTGGACTTCCCTATGCGAGAGTGCATTCTAAAACAACAGTAATTACCCATGACTATTTGGTAACGTCTGAATTTTCTCCCCCTTTTTTTTTTAACCCTAAATGGAGGTATATTAAACTCATCATTAAGGGCAACTCTAATGCAAAACACCATCTGCTTCATAAACATGGACGTGTGAAGCTAAAACCTATCCACCGTTTCCTGTGACAGGAAGGGTGTCACAAATGTCTTAGAGGAGTACCAAAAAAAAGAAGAAAAAAAAAAAAAACAAGGTGCAAGACTCCAATTTTTTGTTTCATAAACACGGTGGAGACGCAGGTGTTGCGAGAGTGGATGCAAATAGTGCTGTCAAATGAATTGAAGTGCTAATATAATTATTGCAATGAATAACCATCAGCCAAGGAGCATTATTTGTCTCCCATAGCAACCTCATGGCTCCTTATCTTTCCTTTAATGGGATTTAAATTCATTTCGAGACCGTTGAGCATTGTCATATTAAACGAATAACAGAAGAGAATTCATGTCTTAGCTGAACTGTACTTTATATTCCAGTCATAAAAAATAAACAGTAAAGCGTAATTGCAGCCCCGTGGATCGACAGAAGTTATTGTTTCAAGTGGAAGATTGTTATGGTAATTGTAAATTGCGTTCAGCGTAATTGTGTTTAATTGTATTGGCACAGCAGTTTTGCAGGTGGTGAAATGGCGACTTGGGCTGTTCATAAATAAAAATTAATCCCCTGGGTCGCCTTATCTGATATCATATAAATAATAGTCTGTGATCTTAAAGCCGGTGTTCCTGCAGTGCTCAACCTCTTATACGTGCTTCGTGATTTTCTTTGTCAGAGTTCGAAAACGGACGCTCTTTATAGTGCCGAGTTAGTAACATGAAGCTTTTGTCTGTAATTAGAAAGCCTACTTGCTGCTTTATAGGTCATATCAAAGGCTAAATCTCATACTTGGTGTTTGAACGGTTGAAGGTCTGCCATTTTGGTTTGATGTAATTGCTTCACTTTGAGGTCCCGTCACTCATGCGACAGATTTGCGATGGCAGTATCTGATGAAACTGACTGTAATGATGTGAAAATAGTAGATCTCCCCAGGCCTGCTCAGTGGAATCCCTCGTTCCGCTGTCAGTCCTCTGAGCTCTTTTCATATTCCTTGCTTCAGATCTTCTGTTAGGGTTCAGATAACACCAAGGTTGATCAGATGGGCATCAGTGCGACAGATAAAACCGCTGCTTTTTTTTTCTGAGTTGACCCTTTTAATATCTCGAGGCTCTGAATCACTTTCTTTTTTGTTGTCAATACACTTTACTTTTTTTTCCGTCAACGTGGACTGCAATAAAGAACGTAACGAACACATTTAAGTTTGCGAGGTCTGTGTGCAGGTCACTGCGAGTTGCTCTTCCCTTTGACTTCCTGATACATCGTAGCTCGCATCGCATCGTGCTACAAAAAAACTGCATTTGTCTGGAAGCCTGTCCCCATGTGACCGTAGGAAACACTTATCATGTCAGACACATGATGGTTCTCCAGATCCTGGCACCGCAGCTCACTGTCTAGACGCCCAGCACGTGAATGTGACCTCAGTGAAACTCACCCTTTTAGTCTACAGTGTAGAGTGAAATATATTTGTCTACACAGACAGCTTCAAGACACTGAGTAGCTGCTCAGTGAACCTGCCATTCAATCCATGAAGGCTTCCTATGCTTTAATAAAATGTCTTAATATATTTACACATAGCTATAAACACTGTTAGTTTACACATAGATATATTACACTGTTAGGGGCGGCGGTTAAGGCTCTGGGTTACTGATCAGAAGGTCGGGGGTTCAAGCCCCGCACTGCCAAGCTGCCACTGTTGGACCCTTGAGCAAGGCCCTTAACCCTCTCTGCATGCAGGGGTGCTGTATCATGACTGACCCTGTGCTCTGACCCATGCTTCCTAAAATCCTGTTGTATGCAGAGAAAAGAATTTCACTGTACTGCTGTGTAAATTGTGATCAATAAAGACTCATCATCATTATTCCTTTATGCATTTGTTTACTGTCAGTAACTACTTTACCGTGTTCATGGTTGTGGCAGAACTGGAGCTTATCCCAAATGCAGGAAGGCCACTTTTCTCACACTCATTCACACCTAGGGGGCAATTCAGAGTAGCCAATACACCTACTAGCATGTTTTTCGAGGTGGGAGCAATTTGGACAACCAAGAAGAAACATGGACACTGGGAGAACATGTGAAACTCCACACAGACTGTAACCTGAGCTCAGGATTGAACCCCGCAACCAGATCTGATGAAAGAACTTTAAATTAAAATGCATTATAATACATGACACACTGCATACAGTCCCCATACAGATAGTATAGTATATACTGTACCATGTTTGGTGTTTTTTATATTTATTTATTCTTACTCTTACAGGGTTTTCTTTCAGAAATGTTCCAAGCAGAAGCCTTTCAGCATGCTTGACCTTACCTAGGTCAGTGCAGGAGTAAGGAGTTCTGTTTAAAACCCTCAAGGACCGATCTTACATTCCTCACTCTCCTCACTACTGATCTTTCCTATTAGTTTTACTGTCGCTAAACCATATGCTTTAAAATGTGTAACTGAATAACAAGCTTGGACTTTAGAGCGATACTTTACCAGAACAGTCAGGTTTGCATTGGAGGAAAATGTTTTTGCTTCACACTTTTTGTGATCGCTTTATCATGTGTATTTTATTTACCGGACACGGTTCATTTCCTCACTTATCCTCAGACCTGAACCTTTGTACATGTTTGCCTGCATTGAGTACCGCCAAATGGACAGGATTAAATCCTACATGTCTCTTCCCTAATGCACGCCTTTCCACTCACTGATAATGTAGAATTAACAAAAGTTGCATTGTATTGGAGAAAAAGAGCCGCAAGGAGGGCTCCGGGACGGGGATGTGGATGTTGCCACGATGCTCGAAAATCCGTGACTTAACCCTAAACATGTGGTCTTTTGTGTTTCTCTGGACTGCCAGTCAGCGATACGATGCAAGCCAGGTTGCAGGCCACATTAGCATTGTAGGCGATGTTTTGAGGAGTGTTCCTCTCCAGAGCTTCAGTTCTTTAAACTCTGAAATGAAAAGATGCCTCCATCACTCAGCGTTATTGTGCTTCTTCCGTTTGAAAACACACTGTTTCCCAGCATCCACTTTCTAGCTGGCTTATTCTTTGTGCAATTTATTTCCCCACTATGCTGTGTACATTTTCCAGGCCTACCCCTCTCCATTTCTGCTTCTGACAGCTTTGAACTTGCACTCTGAAAGCTTTATTTCTGTGTAAATGCTTCTGAAAATTTTACTTTATAACACCGGCACACGACGTGACATAAGAAAGCATGTCATACTCCTGAATAACTACCGTTTCTGGTTTCTGGCCACTATTGGAAATAAGCTCTTTGCAACAGCAAACTTTATTTTTTTTCCCCCACCCTACAATCCCAGGCTTCGAATGCTGCTTTTCCAGACAAACATCATTTAGAAATTGGCAAATGTGCCATAAACATTGCGCAATTTGAAGGTAATGAATTGTGGATAATAGCAGCATTTCTCAAACTAGCGACAAGATACATTTAGACTTAATGCTCAGAAGCGGTAAATCTGGATAAATCCTCACCACGCTGGCATAGCGGGGGCACTTTTGCAGACTTCTGCCTGCTCTTGCTTTTGACTGCGAGCCTCGGTGACATTATGATACACCGTCCACTCATGAGACATGCGGTTATAGCCGTTTCAGGTATGCCCCTCCCCCCTCCCCCTATTATACACACAGCCAATCTCTTTTTTTCATTATGCAGCTCTTTGAGTTGATGAAAGGAAATGCTCCTGTTTTTGATTTCCATCTTCTTGTTGCTCATTCTGTCAAGTAGCGCTCAGACTACTACTTCATCAGACGCATATGGAGCAAATATCATGCTCACTCGGTTTGTTTACACGCATAGCAGATGAGGTTTTGTTTGTTCGTAGACAGATGTGGCAGATTGAAAATTAGATTTACTATACAGTGCGGCATATTTCCCAGCAGCGTGATAGTGATGTGCATTAAAATGCTCTACATTAATCAACGTTTTTGTTCCATTATACAACACAAGGCAGGCAGTTAGGACCCGTTGCTTTCGGCGCACTATCGAGCTGACACCTTACAGGCAACCTTAAATTAGATTTTGTAAAATGGGATTCGGAGTCCTTTTGTGGCAGGCGCAGGGTTACAGTTTGGGTTGGTGACAAAGATTTAATTCTTTAACGCACAATCAAGAGCTGAAATGCTTGTAGCTGTTATAAAGTGTCGGGCTCGGTACCTCTGAACGTCGGACGTGATGCATAATGCGATTCGGGTTCTCGATCATGAGTTTGCAGCGTAAGTAAGAAATGAAGTCGCTCTCTGAGTGCAAATCCTGTCCCATCTTGAGGAAATTAGAGGGTTTACTGCAACAGACTGGGATCAAGCGCTCACTGAAGCTCGGACATCTTTTCAACGGAAACGCTTTCTTCTGCCGAAACCCATCAGTGGAAAGCCAGACAGATATTATGAAGAACTGAAAAGTGCACCTTTTAAAGGGACGGAAACATTTCAGCATCAGCAAAGCTTCCAAAGCACTATCGAGTAGATTAACATGCATATTGATTCATTTCTAATAGCTGCTCGGTTTGTAACCTTGTGTTCTCATGAATTTTAGATGAGTAATTGTTACAAAAAAATAAATAAAAAAAAGGTATGTGAATAGATTACTGCTTACAATTAGCCTAAAATTAAAAAGGTTTAAGGCCCAGAGGTTAATAATGGTATGAAATGCTTGATGGATAATTAACTGGAACAGGGAACTTGAAAAAACTCAATTATTTAAGCTCTTAGGGAAGTTGCTTCAAACCCGGATTAAGTCGAATCTTAAACTGAATTAAGCAGTCAGAGGGGATTCTCAGATGCAAATCCTTTTCAAGTCTAGAACTGGATATAATATGTTTTCAGAAAAGCTGTGCTTAACGCTTATCGCCTGTTCTATACGGATCAGACTTTCGTTTCTTTCAGTGATTATCACGACATGCAGGCGTCTCTATAGACACTGACAGAAAAGAAAGTTTCTTGTTTCCCAAAGCAGATAATGTAAATAATGTCCAGACCAGGTCCGGTATGTATCTTTAATCAGTTTAACCCTTTCCTGCATGAGCTAGAAAACATATCCAGTTGTTTATTAATTAATAATTGCATGAATTCATTTGGACTTTTTCTAAAAACTACTCAAAGCAATTTTTTTTTCAAGATCGTGTACAAAATACCCTTTTTTTAAAATAAATAAATAAATAAATAAATAAAACAAAAACACATACAGCAATTATGCTGTTTAGGTCTGAAGCTATATGAGGCTTTTTTTTTTTTTTTTTTTTTTTTTTAAAGGGGGTGGGGGGGTTAGGATTTATCAGAGTTTTTTTTTTACATGATGAAACCTTGGGATTGCAAATGAATGAAGTAGTAAAGAGAATACTGGTTTATATAGCATGGGAATGGTATAGAGGTGGTTTTAAATCATATATCTCTAAACTGTTTTATGAGTGTGAGCACCATATATGAGAAGTATTCAAATATTTTCCGAATAGGGTCTAGTTCCTGGAATAATTCAGCCACGTCGTCCCATTATTGCCTATTAATTCAATTTTATAGCGTTTTCAATGATGAACATTATTCATATCAAAATATACACTATAAACTCGGGACATCGATTTTAAATGTATAAGTTTGTCCCTGTGGGTGCACGGTGGCTTAGTGGTTACAACTTTCGCCTTACACCTCCAGGGTCGGGGGTTCGATTCCCACCGTGGCCCTGTGTGTGCGGAGTTTGCATGTTCTCCCCGTGCTGCGGGGGTTTCCTCCGGGGTGCTCCGGTTTCCTCCCCCAGTCCAAAGACATGTATGGTATGTTGATTGGCATGTCCAAAAGTGTCCATAGTGTATGAATGGGTGGGTGTGTGTATGTTCTGATTGTGTGCCCTGCAATGGACTGGCACCCTGTCCAGGGTGTACCCCGCGTTGTGCCCGATGCTCCCTGGGATAGGCTCCAGGTTCCTCGTGACCCTGAAAAGAATTAAGCGGTATAGAAGATGGATGAATGGATGGAAATTTGTCCCTAACGAGCAAGCCAGATGTGACGCTGGCGAGGAAAAACTCCCTGAGAATCCTGGAGAGGAGCCAGATGCAAAAGAGAACCCATCATCATCTGGCTGACACCGGATAGTGCGATTATAAATAATTCCCTTCTATAACTGTGTACAATGCAGTCAAAACATGCAGTTGTGTAACCTGGAAATTCATTATCGTTTTAACATGACGTCTATTTTGTTGGCGTTATCAACTGTTCCCTGATGGAGACTTGAAGGGAAAACTGTCCGTAGCAATTGCAGTCCAAAGCCATCTTCATGGTTCAATGTCATGAACCTTTTGGCTTTCCACGTGGGTCATCGTCAGCAGCACTGAGTGGTTTCCAAGTGATGCAGGAGACCAGGAAACAAATAATGGCTTTAATCACATAAAATCGTAATTGCCATGACGACGATTTGTAAAGTGTTAGACCTGACACACTTTGAATACCTCTGCCATACATTAAAGTCTTATAGGTACACGATTTACTATTTTACTGTGTGAAAGACGCATAATAAAGCTACAAAATATGTTCCTTATAGGATACCATAACCCCAGTGACATGTTCATACCCTTTAAAGAAACCGTCTGTTCCTGGTTTGAGTTTAGAATATCTGGAATTGAGAAAATAGTACTGCCTAAATGCTCGACTTTGTTAACTTTGTAACACATGGTTCTTAGGTATTGTGCTTCTGACTGCCACAGGGCCATGAGCGCTCGCTCTCTTAGCGCATAGTCGGAAATTAGCCTGCTGTGAAAGGCGTATCTGCTCACCTTGCTGAACCTTTCTTTTCACATCTCTGACATGTCGGCGTATTCTAACTCAGAACGAGAACCATTAAGGAATAAAAGTGTTTCTTTAGCTCTTTCTGCAGGGGCCAAAAAAAACCCTCCAGTCACAGACTACAGCGTCTGAGACACCTCTGTGTGTGTGTGTGTGTGTGTGTGTGTGTGTGTGTGTGTGTGTGTGTGTGTGTGTGTACACAGCAGAATGAGGTGATGGAATTCTCAGCTTGGAGTTGATGCAGTCATCCTAATAGCGGATTGGATTTATAGAAGTCAGGGCCTTACTCACAAGGGTTTTGTGTGTTTGTGTGTGTGTGTGTGTGTGTGTGTGTGATGTATGAGCTTCTGAAAGATGAAGTGATCCGAGATAAGTCTCATCATAAAGTGTATGTGATTGAGCAATAGCTCGGAGTATGCTAGTTCATGAATCATGTCTCAGGCCGACTCTCGCAGTTCTAATATCTCTGTCAAACAAAATAATACTCAATTTAAACAACGGACTGGGAAAATACGCTTTTGTTATTCAGTGTGCATAAGGATGACGCCCCCCCTCCCCTCCCCTATAGAACAATATAATAACAAATAAACAACCTTTGAACATTTCTGCTGCACTAAGCATCCCCAGTGCACCAGTTTATTTTTGGAATCAATGGATATGGATCGAGTATAGTCAACCCTTCAGAGTGCATACATGTGCGGTTCGTGAAAAACTGTAATGATAAGCTCATTAAACTAGATTCATGCCAAATGAACATTTTTACAGAAACAGAAAAAAAAAAAAAAAAAAAAAAAAATGTTTTACTTAGCACTGAGTTACTGACTTTGTGACTACTGCACATGCTGAACAAAGCATCAATAAAGATTGACCTTGACACGATAGCCGATAGCTTTCCAGTGAGTCTGGAAATATGTGGTACGCAGTTTGCAAAGAATTATTGCGATTGCCGGGTTAGACCAAATCAGTATAAATGAATCAATTCAGGCTACAATCGTACACTATAATAAACATCATGTTATATTCATATTGAAATACAGTCGAGACCCAAAGTTTGCATATATTTAGGCTAAAGCTACTCACTGTCATTTTGCACGATTGTCATCATTAGGATTATATTGGAAGAGCGCCTTTGGTTGTATTTAAGGGCCTACTTTTAGAGACACTGGACCTCCACAAGTCTGTGTTAGAAGCAATTTCCAACCAACTAAGCATCTATACAAATGATTGTATTCGATATATAAAACTATCTTGAACAGACAGACACTGCATCGTTCAGGAAAGAGGCACGGATGAACTCCTAGGGACGAACTAACTTTGATCCAAAAGGTTTAACTGAAGCCCAAGAGAACTTGTGAAGAAGTTTGAGGCATGAGGTACCACATATGTACAGCCACCATTAAGAGAGTCTTACATTGCCAACATCAACTGTGGTTTTATTAATCTATCTTCAGTCAACCTTGTCAATATGGTGTCTATATAGTGTATATAGTTACAGCAATGTACTGATAAAAGCCTTTTCATATTCTATAACAATCTATAACAATTTGTCCTGAAATGAAAAAACAAGTCCAGTTATTATTTTATTCCATTGTTGAAATGGAAGGGACCTTCTCTGAAATTTTTTTCTGATTTTTTTTTTTTTTTTTCCGGACACGGAAGGTTAAAACATTATAAAGCCTTCTCCTGAGAACATCACCTGAGAAAGTGTCACCCCTAGTATTTTCTCCATTTTTTTTAACCCCTCAGTATCTCTGTATCCTGGAACACACAGGGAGAAGGATCTGATTTGCAGTAAAGTTAGGACATAAGGGAGAAGCAGCAGTTCTGAATTTGGACAAGTGGATAGGAATTATGAGCTTTAATTTGTTTTAAGGAAACCAAACTAGGGTGTGATGGGAGGAGCTAGATTCTTGACAGCCAAATATAACAAAAATTACAGTATCTTTTATAACTGTTCACCCATCTTGTACCTTTCCAAATTGTGTAACGTTACAACCTGGAACCGAAATGCATGTCATTGAGATTATATTAAGATATATCTCACTTACGGTGGGTATAAAAATTATACACACCCCTGTCAAAATGGCAGGTTTTTGTGAAGTAAAAGAATGACACTCAGGTAAAATCATGTCAGATCTTTTCTCACCTTCAATGTGAAATTGCAAAAGTATACAAATGAAGTGAAAAAGAATTAGAAAAATTTTGCGGAAAAAATAAGACAAAAAAAAAAAAAAAAAAACTTACAATAACCTAGTTGCATAAGTATGCACACCCCTAAACTAATACTGAGCATCTCGACATGGTAATATTTTCTCACTCTTTCGTGCAAAAGCATTCTAGATCCATCTATTTGTAAGGCTATCTCCTGTGCAAAGCCTGGAGATGGAGGCTGGTGGAGGCTTTCTCCTGGTGGGAGAAAAGCAGTCCTAAAGCATGATGCTGCCACTACCATGCTTCCTGATTGGATGTCATATATATATATATATATATATATATATATATATATATATATATATATATATATATATATATATATATATAATTTGTAAATATTTTTGTATTTTATTTATATTGATATTTCATTCTACTTCACTATTATGGGCTGTGTTCTGTTGATTCATGACATATAATCTCAATGAAGTCCAGTTCGCTTCCAAAAAATGTAGAAAAGTTTATTGGGCTAAGTATTTATGCAAAACGCTGTCCGTTCGAATTTCATCCTTGATTTTGGAATTTTTCATTTCATTTTCATTACGTTATCTGTTTGGCCTCTCCTTGCAACAACAATGGGGGGGGGGGGGGGGGGGGGGGGTAAGTGTAACAGAAAAATGTAATAGAAAACAAAAATAAATCCCTTGATTGATATCATTCTGAGAGGAAGCAAAACATCCAAGCTGCTTCTACAAAGTGCTTTAAAGGTGTCATGCTGTAAGTGAGATAAGGCTCGCCGAGGTGTTCCAATATCAGAAAATGACTCCGCTTACCGTTGTGGTGTGCTTTGTAGTTATCTCTTACAAAATGCACTTCAAAGAACTTCACTGCAAACGATAATAAGCATGAAGCAGGGAATAATAATAAAAAAAAAAACATTTAGCAAAATGCTGTTAAATGTTGAAAGGGTCAGAGAAATAAAGCAGTTTGATCAAAATCTAAACAAACACTAATTAAAAACTCAGGACCTCAGGACCTGTTTTCTGCTCCTTTTTTCCCCCCGAATTGTAAATATGCCAAATATCTGAAACCTGATCTTTGGAGCATAAAATCTAAAGGCCACTTCTCCACTTTTTCATTTAGCAAACGGTTAGTAAGTCAGTACTTAATGATCCTAAAGCCTAAAATACAGTAGGTAAAGCTACTAAACCGTTTAAAGATTTAAAGACTTAAGATTTAAGAAACACTTAAATGAAACAGGACATAAAAGCACTGATGACAGGGTAGGGAGGATGTGCTCCATTTGTCAAGTGCCTGTTATTGGCGCCTCAATGGTTTCTTGCAATCGAGTCTCAATTGTAAGTCACTCAGAATAAAAAAAATAATAAATCTGCCAGTGAGTAAATGTAGAATATACAGTGGGGGAAATAAGTATTGAACGCATCAATATTTTTTTTTTTCAGTGGATATATTTCCAATGAGGTTATTCATGTGGAATTTTCACCAGACATCAGCATTAACTCAAGAAATCCACAAATATAAAGAATTCAAAACATTAAAGTCCATAAATAAAGTTGTGCATAATAAAGTGTAATGACACAGGGAAAAAAAGTATTGAAGACACTAAGAAAAAACAGTTCTCCAAGGCACGGTCAGGCAAGGAACCTGCGTAAATGGTTAGAAAGTAATTATGCCTCCTATCTGTGCAGATTAATATCAGCTGGGTTAGTACATTGATGGTCTATAAAAAGGCTTTTCGTTACTAAGGTGTCACACGAGAAACATCTCATGATGGGTAAAAGTAAAGAGCTCTCCCAAGACCTTCACATCCTTATTGTTGTAAAACATATTGATGGAATCAGATACAGACGTATTCTTCTGAATCTTCCAGTAAGCACCATTAGGGCCGTTATCCACACGTGGAAACAACATCATTCCGTCATCAACTGGCCATGCACAGGAGTTCCTCACAGGATTTCTGACCAGGGAGACAGAAGAATAGTCAAAAGAGTAGCCCAAGAGCCAAGGTCCACTCGGAAAGAGCTCCAGAAACACTTGGAGGCAGCAGGTGCCATCGTCACAGAGAAAACAATAGGCAATGCACTCCACTGCTCACGCTCACCTCGCACCCTATTACTAAAGAAAAGGCATGTCAAAGCTCATTTAAAGTTTGCTACAACTCATTTGGACAAGCCTGTGAAATACTGGGAGAGTGTAGTCTGGTCAGACGAGAGCAAAATTGAATTTTTTAGCTGTCATACTACACACTGTGTTTGGAGAAGAAATGGCACTGCACATCTGCCTTAAAACACTACACCAACAGTGAAGTTTGGAGGTGGAAGCATCATGGTGTGGGGCTGTTTTTCATCGCATGGTACTGGCAGACTTCATATAATTGAAGGAACGACGAATGGAGACCTTTAGCGGGAGATTCTTGAGAAGAATCTGCTGCCATCCACCAGGATGATGAAGATGAGACGTGGGTGGAGCTTCCAGCAGGACAACGTTCCAAAGCATACAGCAAAGGAAACTCTCAATTGGTTTCAGAGAAAAAAAAATCAAGGCGTTAGAATGGCCCGGTCAGTCACCTGACGTGAATCCAATTGAACATTTATAGAAAGATCTAACGATCAAGGGTCACAAGAGGGTCATCTGGAATCTTCAAGAGTCAAAGACAATATGTTTAGAATATGTTAAAATCACACCTGAATACTGCGGCCAATTAATGTCTTCATACAGGAAGCGTCTTGAAGCCGTCATTACAAATAAAGGCTTTTCCACTAAGTAATAAATACATTTCAGTTAGTGTGTCGAATACTTTTTTCGACGCACTAACTGGGTGGACTTTATATGTGTGGATTTCTTGAGTTAATACCAAAGTCTGGTGAAAATTCCATGTGATTAGCCTCATTGGAAATATATTTATTTAAAAAAAAAAAATGTTGACACATTCGATACTTATTTCCCCCACTGTAAATGTTGCATTTTGAACAAGATTTGATCATTATTTGGACATAATCTTGCCTTTTGAGAATTTTCAGTTCCTATTTTCTTTCACCGCCAGTCAAAGGTTTTGGTCGTGCTCAGATCCTAACGCGACTCTAAATGAGTGCTTTATTATAGACATGCTCACTTGGAGGGCAAAGCTGTTAAGTGTATAGTTAAAATACTCATATACAGAGATAGCATTAACTGTAAAACGTAAATATGTGATGTGTTTCTTTAGAGTGATATAAAGATTTTAGCCTCTTCTGCTGAGATTGTTGCAGTAAATTGCAGCGTTAGAGCATTTAAAACAAGGTTATTTAAACCACAATGCTATAATATAGAGTGTTCAGAGATGTTTGCCTGGCAGTGTAAATTGATAAAGCCTCAGTCAAAGTGTGTAGTCTCTGTCACTTTCAGCCAGTTAAGAAGTCATTGTGTAATTGCTGGAATATTTCCTTTCTCTTCTGATAAAATCTGCACCTTGCTCTCAATTTAGTAGGCTTGCCGAAGCAATTTTCGAAGATTGTGTCTTGTTAAATGCACATTTCAACAGACCATGCTTATCTTTTTGATTTACTTACAGTAAGTGCTATAATGATGTTCATCTGTACACACACAGATGTGTGTCCACAGCTGGCTCGTTTATGTTTCATTTAGATTCCTAATGAATGTATGGGACAGCTGAATTCTGCAAAAGAGAGAAAAACGATGACAAAACGGGCTCACAATTGGGTTTTTATGCCTATAAAAAAAACTTTATCACCTCAACTTACAAATAAGAAAACATCAATATATTTCAAATTGGCCTTGGCTATCTTTCTACAGACATCATGCTGAGTAACTCTGTTCATACTAGTGAGTGGCACAGCAATGCGTGACCATTCATTTTCTGTGTATGACTACGTTTACATGGACAGCAGTAATCTAATTAGTGACCTTATTCTGAATAAGACAATATTGTGATTAAGGTGTTTACATGAGTCACTTTTAGAATATTCCTTTCACGTTCCCGTTTTACATGTTATAGAACATAGAGCGATTAACAGCACACGTCATTACGTCCCCGCGCCACGCCGTCCGACGTTCCCTCCAGAATTTCACGTATCGACATACAGTTCATCTTCGTTATGGAACCGTGTACAGTTTTGGGTGTTTTTATTTTAAATTTTTACGAAAGCTTCAAGTGCAGTTAATTATTTGTCATGCTGTACGTGCAAATAGACGACCGCTTGAAGCCGTGGGTTGTGTCCCAAATCACGTACTTACCTACTATATAGTAGCTGAGATATGTGTATTTCTCCTACTATATAGCAGGTAAGTACGCGGTTTGGGACGCAGCCGTGATCTCTTGTTTGCCGTCAAACGGTTGAGCGCTGCCGTGTGTGTACGTGTCCTGTCGCAAAATGTGAAAACTCTCACACGACGTTAATAGTGTGATTAAGGTGTGTACATGTCTGTAATCTTGGATCTTTGGTGCCTCTGGTGAGTTTACATAGCTAGTACTAGTGCTTTGCTAATCCGCCAATGGTGACTCAAACAACCAGGTTTCACAATGATTCCTGCATTATTTAATTATTTCATTTCACTACTTCGCATTAGAAGCAATATATCTCAATCTCGGACAGTGTACACGACGACAGTATTAGTCAGTACACACCCACAGGTGACAAACCACAAATAACACAAATGACTTGTCGCGTGCTAGTTTAGTAAATGCGGTGGTGAATACAGTCAGACTGCTGTACCTTTATGTCATTTGGCTTGCGATGTTATTATGACCAGGTAATTTATTTTATTATGACCAGGTAATACAGACTGTTGGAGTGGGCTGTAACTAAAGACTATTAAATCATAAAAATCTGTCAGAGAGTGAGAGAGGGTAATTGTGTGAAGACTGGCCTTTCCTGCTGTAGGAAATGAGGGGAGGGGTTGCTTCGGTACAAATTTCACTGTGCCAGAAAGAGAGAGAGAGAGAGAGAGAGAGCGGGAGAGGGGTGGGGGGAGAGAGAGGGAGAGGGAGGGAGGCACTACTCAAAGTGTTTTCAGGAGATTTGGTCATGTGCCTTCCTGTTTCTGTGGGAAACATTGGTATATGTGATTCCACACCCTGAAGCGTAATGGTGTGATAATGGCTCAGAGACTCTCTCAGTTCATCTCTCTGTCTCACGTCCCCTTGCTCCGTCTCCTCCTGCCTTTCTTCCTGTCTGTGTCCTGTGTTCAGAAAGCTATTACTCTGTTTGCCAACCTTTGCTCTCTCCCTCTCTTGCTTTCTCGCTCTCTG
Source organism: Ictalurus punctatus (assembly GCF_001660625.3). Lineage (NCBI taxonomy): Eukaryota > Metazoa > Chordata > Actinopteri > Siluriformes > Ictaluridae > Ictalurus > Ictalurus punctatus. The sequence goes on along the minus strand of NC_030418.2, from coordinate 31,029,541 downwards.
TCTGTCAGCATGTAGAGAGCTGCTCGCAGAGTTCAAGGACAGGAAGCCCAATGCACTGGTGCAGGTGGCTGTGCTGGACGCTCACGAGCAGGGAATCATCACCTATGCCTGCACGGAGGTGGTGGAGGTAAGACAACCCCCCCCCTTCTCCACACACACACACACACACACACACACACATTTTTCTCGAGTTTTTAATGATACTTTGAAAAGGGGATTTTCAGTATATGCCAGACACTTTAAACACAGAATGGAAAAAAAAAAATGTTTAGTTTGTCTTTGTATGTGTGTGTGTGTGTGTGTGTGTGTGTGTGTGTGTGTGTGTGTGTGTGTGTGAGAAAGAATCCAAGATTTCTATCAGGCCCTGTATCATTTCTCGTGCTCTCTTAGGTTTTAATTGATAAGTAGAGTAAGTTTAATATCTCAACGCTGTACCTACAGCACAAGCTACCCCTTCTGAATCCCTCCACCTGCAATTGAGATATGATATGGTTCTCAGTAGAAGGGTTTTTTATTTTTATTTTATTTATTTATTAAACTAGGCGGCTTAATGAGTGTGCACAAAATGAGTGTACACAGGAACATGCGGGAATGGCAAAACAGTGCAGGATAAAGTAGAGAACAAAGCCGTCTTTGAACTTCTTTAGTCCCTCCAGGTGTTTTGCAGTCGCAGAAATGAATGCAAAATCAAGGAAACAGAGGAGTTTCTGCAGATTTGGCCCGAGACACGTCGTGTGAAATCATAAAGCTTATTCGGTCAGCCAAAGCCATTTAGCGACAAACATCACGAAAGACCGTGCAAAACAATTCCATGCAATTGCAGATGCGCAAAACCTCTGCAAATTGTATGGCGAATTTTTGGAAAATTCTGCAGAAAAATCAAACATTTTTGAACACAGAAAAGCCTTGAAATCCTATTCGGACCGATTAACACTCCTGCATACAAGCAGCGGTCACTTCAGAGTTGAACATTTCATAAATAAAAATGCTAGTCAGACTCGAATAATACTTTTATCTTTCACAGTATTCTGTCCACGTTGACGCTTTGTCGCTGCTGTGTTGAGAATGAACCACGAAAGTTCAGTTACAGCTTTTCCATTAATGAACAGGGTAGAGACGGGCTGACAAACTGTGCATATAAACAGCTGGGCTACAGTCATTAAGCATATACCACATATGGAATAAAACACTTGGGAACATGCTGTTAGAGGAACTTAATCAGTGAAAGGATGGTGTGATGTGGTTTGGACCAAAGCGGAATGACTGGATTTGATTATTTTCTCGTAACGGCAAGTCTTGTGTATATTCCCTCTTATAACACAGCAATGTGATGACTTTTTATCCGTGTCTACCTACATTTACGTAATCTTGTGGAATATCTGTGTGAGTTTGTTAAGATAGTTCCTGTTATCGATCATGTTATAACAGATATAAACACTCATTCCCTCAACAGCCTGTCTTTCTCTCTCTTTCTTTCTTTCTCTCTCTCTCTCTCTCTCTCTCTCTCCTGTCCCGAAGACGTTAGTCTAGTGCAAAACTTCAGCTCAAAGCTCTTTTTTTTTGTGGCTTTTACGAAGCACTGACACTGGCGAGTCCTTCCAAAAGAAATGTTAAATAAACATCTCCTTAGAGAAAACAGAGTTAAGTGATATGACACACATTGTCAGCATGTTGGAACGAATGCATTGATACAAATGCATTGATTTACTTTACAGCCGGCACTACTGTCCGAGCTGCTGCTAGAGAAAATGAATCCACACCTTCTGACGTGTCAGAATCGAGGAGTTCAGCAGCACTGTGGTATAAAGACAAACGTAACACCTTAGCTCAGCTACGATGGAGCCTCTCTCCTCGTTATATTTCTTGGCAACAGCCGGTCATGCCCTTTGCTCTGTTAGGAAACACCGGTACACACACACACACACACGCGCACGTTTCATAGAACTATCCCACACCCCCATCCCTCCTCGCTCTGATTTTCTCCCTCCCTTCGTCCCTCCTTTCTCTTTCCTCCCCTCTTCCACCACATGGGTTGTCTGTCCCTCCTGAGTGCACAAAGAAAACTCTATTCCCCTCTAAATGAGATTTGCCAGAGGAAGGAAAGCGAGAGAGAGAGAGAGAGAGAGAGAGAGAGAGAAAGAGAGCGAGAGCGCTCGTCTTAGGTCTACTCAGACCGCAGCTAAGCTGTGTGTGTGTCTGCAGTTGGAACTCATGATAAACGCTAATGCTAAATTGGGCATCCACTAAGCATACTGCAGCTATAAAGCATTGATTGGCTCTGTCTCCTTTGCACAGCGTGTTAGCATTTTAGCGCACCATATGGAGCGAGTTTAAGGGCACGCTGGACTGTGGACAGAGTGGCCAGTGGACATGGCCTTCTGTTTTGGAAGGCGTAAGAAGAGGGTAGGTGAACTTAACATGCTTGAATCGAGTAATCTATTTTGCTCTGTGAAAGTTACCATATAATCTACCATTCTTACCTTCCACTGCGTAAAATGGTTCTATTTGCGAAATAAGCTCTTTTCCCTTCAGTAACTTACCCTGATCGGGCGTTCTTGTTGTTTTGATGAGGATCCTAAACTTTTTTCGTCCTCCACTGCACTTCAAGATCATGACTTTTAAGCTTTATAGTCTTCACATCCTCAAACGCTATCCTAAAACTAGTACAAATAGGTCATCGTTCTAAGAATAGCATTCAACTGAAAAGTTTTGGCTCTGAATCACTCAAACATCTCACCGCTCAGTAATAAGGTCTATCGTTCTTTCACGTTATTTCATTTCCGTACAGACGTTTGACAATCCTCTCCTATTATTTAACAGAATAATTATATTTAACGACTTTTTCATTACGGAACGAACCGAGACGCCTCCAGAGATTAATTTGATATTATAGATGTATTTGAATAAAGAGAAACAGAACATATGGGAGGCTCATTTTTTGCTCTGCTTGAGCTTTAATAGCTCTGTAATCCATTCAGGGTAGGTGAGTGGGTTAGTTGTGATTTCTTTTTAGTTCAGCTTAAAAAGACTTGAGACTTGTGAATGTGCGGTTTTCTCCATTCGCCAGTGGCTGTCAGTGGAGAGACAGAGCTTTCCCTTATATTTATCGTTCAATGTGGAATGTGGCTGCAGCTGCTGTCTAACTTATAGGCTTAAAGCACATGCGCTATGTGTGTGTGTCTGTGTGTGAGAGATCATTGGCATTTGTTGGGGTTCTGACCGGGGGGTCTGGTCGAAGCAGCTGGGTCTTGTTTTTGAACCTTGGCTACGTTGAGTGGCTGATGACAGTCTTCCGTTCCTCATCACACTTTCTTTAGCTCGCAAGCATCTCACTCATGTTTAATCAGAAGTTCCACCAAGACATCATCAATCTAATAATCTGGTGGCGTGGACTAGTTAACTATGAGTAATAATAGGTCATAGTGTTCAATTCTTCATGTCTCGCCAAAGAAAATGGTGGCAAGGTTCAACTGAGACAAATATGGTGTAGGTTTCGGTGTCAATTCATGTGAGGAAGGTGATGGAGAATGTGTTGTGTTTACTGTTAAAACTTGATTAAGAATCTCAACAGTTAAAGCTCTGGATTACCGATCAGAATGGCGGGGGTACTGCCAAGCTGCCACCGTTGGGCCCTTGAGCAAGGTCCTTAACCCTCTCGGCTCCAGGGGGCACCGTATCACGGCTGTCCCTGCGCTCTGACCCCAACTTCGTATCAAGCTGGGATATGTGAAAAAAAGACTTTTTTAAAGGCGTCTTCTTCTTCTTCTTCTTCTTCTTCTTCTTCTTCTTCTTCTTCTTCTTCTTCATATCATGCAACACTTGTCAAGGTGCCACTACCCAACACTGCACCTCAGGTAACATCTTACTATAACAGAGGCTTTTATCCAAAAGTCCAATGCTCTTCATGAATTCGTTTTTACTTATACTTTTTACCTATGTCTAGAGTGTTGAAGCTCCCATCAGTACCCACATCTCTGTAAATAATTACTCACAGGCTGCTGTAGAAGCTTGGGGTCTGTTTGGGCATTTGTGCTGTGAAAAGGGATTTTCCAAACTGTCTCGTCACTGCCCACCCATCCCCACCCGCGCCAGACATACAGTACAAGTGGCCATACAGTTCTAAATAGATTGCAACAAATCCAGTAGTAATCGCTAATTAATTAATAATTAACCAATAGTAATGAATCAATTAGATCAAATGGATAAGTGAATGGATGGATGGCTGGATTGATGTAGTTAATAATTAAGTTAAATAATTAAATAAATACCTTAAAAACACATGAATGAGTTTATAAGTAATTATGTAAGTAGGATAATCAAAAAGGAAGTCATGTGCAAGGAAGTAAATGTGTAAGGAAGAAAGTTAGTTAATACGGAAGTTATTAAATGAGAAAGGAAGGAAGTAAAAAGTGCATAAGCGATTACTGTAAGTTACTTAATGACTCAACAATGAAGGGAAAATGAATAAAGAATGGAGGAATGAAGGATATAAGTAAGGAAAGAATATCTAGAAAATATCTCGAAAATATGTAAATGAGCAAAAATGTAAGAAAGGGGAAACTAGGCAATTGATTAGGTTTGTTAATAAATAAGCAAACGAGGAAATAAAAAAAAATGTAAGAAGAAAAAGAAGGAAGGAATTAAGGAAGGAAGGAAGGAAATAATGAAGGAGTGAAGGAAATAAAGAAAGAAGAAAGGAACAAAATAATGGTGTGAAGGAAGTAAAGAAGGAAGAAAGGAAGGAAATAAAGAAGGAAGAAAGGAAGGAAATAATGGTGTGAAGGAAGTAAAGAAGGAAGAAAGGAAGGAAATAATGGTGTGAAGGAAGTAAAGAAGGAAGAAAGGAAGGAAGTAAAGAAGGAAGAAAGGAAGGAAATAATTGTGTGAAGGAAGTAAAGAAGGAAGAAAGGAAGGAAATAAAGAAGGAAGAAAGGAACGAAATAATGGTGTGAAGGAAGTAAAGAAGGAAGAAAGGAAATAAATAAGGAAGAAAGGAAGGAAATAATGAAGGGGTGAAGGAAGTAAAGAAGGAAGAAAGGAAGGAAATAATGGTGTGAAGGAAGTAAAGAAGGAAGAAAGGAAGGAAATAATGGTGTGAAGGAAGTAAAGAAGGAAGAAAGGAAGGAAGTAAAGAAGGAAGAAAGGAAGGAAGTAAAGAAGGAAGAAAGGAAGGAAATAATGGTGTGAAGGAAGTAAAGAAGGAAGAAAGGAAGGAAATAATGGTGTGAAGGAACTAAAGAAGGAAGAAAGGAAGGAAGTAAAGAAGGAAGAAAGGAACGAAATAATTGTGTGAAGGAAGTAAAGAAGGAAGAAAGGAAGGAAATAAAGAAGGAAGAAAGGAAGGAAATAATGGTGTGAAGGAAGTAAAGAAGGAAGAAAGGAAATAAATAAGGAAGAAAGGAAGGAAATAATGAAGGGGTGAAGGAAGTAAAGAAGGAAGAAAGGAAGGAAATAATGAAGGGGTGAAGGAAGTAAAGAAGGAAGAAAGGAAGGAAATAATGGTGTGAAGGAAGTAAAGAAGGAAGAAAGGAAGGAAGTAAAGAAGGAAGAAAGGAAGGAAATAATGGTGTGAAGGAAGTAAAGAAGGAAGAAAGGAAGGAAGTAAAGAAGGAAGAAAGGAAGGAAGTAAAGAAGGAAGAAAGGAAGGAAATAATGGTGTGAAGGAAGTAAAGAAGGAAGAAAGGAAGGAAATAATGGTGTGAAGGAACTAAAGAAGGAAGAAAGGAAGGAAATAATGGTGTGAAGGAACTAAAGAAGGAAGAAAGGAAGGAAATAATGGTGTGAAGGAACTAAAGAAGGAAGAAAGGAAGGAAGTAAAGAAGGAAGAAAGGAACGAAATAATTGTGTGAAGGAAGTAAAGAAGGAAGAAAGGAAGGAAATAATGGTGTGAAGGAAGTAAAGAAGGAAGAAAGGAAATAAATAAGGAAGAAAGGAAGGAAATAATGAAGGGGTGAAGGAAGTAAAGAAGGAAGAAAGGAAGGAAATAATGAAGGGGTGAAGGAAGTAAAGAAGGAAGAAAGGAAGGAAATAATGGTGTGAAGGAAGTAAAGAAGGATGAAAGGAAGGAAGTAAAGAAGGAAGAAAGGAAGGAAATAATGGTGTGAAGGAAGTAAAGAAGGAAGAAAGGAAGGAAGTAAAGAAGGAAGAAAGGAAGGAAATAATGGTGTGAAGGAAGTAAAGAAAGAAGAAATTAAATAAATAAGGAAGAAAGGAAGGAAATACTGAAGGAGTGAAGGAAGTAAAGAAAGAAGAAAGGAAATACAAAAGGAAGAAAGGAAGGGAATAATGGAGTGAAAGAAGTAAAGAAAGAAGAAAGGAAAAAAAGAAGGAAGAAAATATGTTAGTAAGCCAGAAATGAAGTCAGCAAAGAGGGAAGGATAGAAGGACGGAAATAAATAAAGAAATGTACCATCAGGGGACACATGAATAAAACCCTGTCTGTAATAGTAATAAGGACCTCCTAAGGCCTGTATATTCAAAGCGTATATGAGGAACCTGGAGGTCCTTGACAGTTCTGCTTCACCCAACTGAAGCTCTGTCATAGACTTCATGTACACACACGCACACACACACACACACACACACACACCAATCCTCCTTTTTAGCCACTGCGCAAAACA